>NC_068563.1:5151515-5454545 GCF_022201045.2 Citrus sinensis | reverse complement strand
CTTTGCATATTAGTAACAACTGCGCTCTTAATTGTAACTATAAAAAAAATATTTTCCCATCTTCTTAATCCAAAATAAAAATGACTGGGGGAGAGAGAATTATCTTTTCTTCAGGGTATTTTCGAGAATAAATTTAGTCGAGATGGGGTGGGGCTTGTACCTTCGAGGATTAAAGCACGTGACACGAATCACGTGTTAGGGGTTTGAATCCCCCCTTGCTAATGTGTAAAAATATAATTAAAAATTTAAATTTAATAAATATTCTCCAATGTGCAAATTCATTTATTTACTTTGGTTTTTTTTTTTTTTTATTGTTTGTGAATGATTAACTTGTGGTCTGATTTCATGATTTGAAAATACAATTGAAAGAAAAGAAGAAGAAGAGAGACAACGCATTTCACAGTTTCACCCTTAATTTATGAATGATGAGAGACAGAGAAGAGAAATGAAGTAGAAGTAAGGATAAATTGAGAATTAAAATGGTGTATACACTATACAGAGAAATTATATTAATTTAAAAGAAAAAAATTAATTATATTTTTGAAAATGGGGTCTAATGGGCCGAAGGCTCTTCGATTGGGCTTTGATCCAAAACCAAAATACGGCGTCGTTGAAAGCAACTTAAAACGAATCCATTCTATGCCCTAGGGTTAGATAACACCCACTCCGCCCGCCTCGCCTCTCTTCCCTCATCTCACTTTCGTTTCAGAGCTCTCCACTTCTCTCTCTGTCTGATCAGATCCAATGGTACGCCTCAAGAATCAGAGAATACCTCTGAATATCAATTACCCATCTGATTAATTTACTGTTTGATATTTTGTTTTTTTATTTGAGTTGTTTTATAGGCTCCAAAGAAGGACAAGGCTCCCCCTCCATCCTCAAAGCCTGCGAAATCCGGAGGCGGCAAGCAGAAGAAGAAGGTCATACCCGATTGCCCTTTTGTCCTTCTGATTCATTAACTCGTTTTATCTGAAAAAAAAATTGTTTTTTAGTGATCTTATATTATTTTTTTTTGGGTTTGGTTTAAATGTGAACAGAAGTGGAGCAAGGGAAAGCAAAAGGAGAAAGTGAACAACATGGTGTTGTTTGATCAGGCAACCTATGACAAGCTCCTGTCCGAGGCTCCTAAGTACAAGCTTATCACTCCTTCCATTCTCTCCGATCGTCTAAGGGTATTTTACTATGTGCTATTTTTTCCCCTATATTACACGTGTATTAGACCGCATATTTGATTGTAGTTTTGGGTGATTTTTTATTTATTTTTTAACTTTTGTGATATGGGTATGTGGATTTTTAAGTTACAGTCTCATATCATAGAAAGCTATTGCTCGGTTAGCTATTGTTTGGTTATTGAACTTAGAATGTAACATGTAGGTTATGTGTTACCTGATGGCTCAGCTATTTTAATAATAAATTTGCATAACATGTAATTGTATATTTCTAAGTAGGCTGTAGTAGGGTGATCCTTTGAGCTTATTTGAGCAATTTGACAATCATTGTATATGAGTATTAGGCTCCATTTGGTATTGTTGTCTATTTGTTGTGGCTTTCAAGCTACAAATCTAAGCGTTTGGCAAACATTTGTATTTTCCACCTTGCTTTCTTATGCTATTTTCTTATAGTAAATGTATAAATGACTGCTTATTTGATGGTAGTTTTGAGTGCTCTTTTTTTTTTTTTGTTGGGGGGAGGGGGGGGGGGGGGCGCATATGGATATGTGGATGTCAAAGTTACCATTATATGATAGCATTTGGACTACATGTTACCTTAGCAAAGTACTTTAAGATTGGATTTGCATTACATATAATGGTAGCCTATGATATTTTGTTTCTTGGGCTTACTTGAGTTATTTGGTTATCATTGTGTAATTGTTTAGGCTGTTTAATTTTCTTTATTCTCCTGTTGGTTTTATGCACAAGTAATATGCCCTGCACCGCTGAATTGTCTTATTTGGTTTTGTGATCTTCTTGCAGATTAATGGATCGCTTGCAAGGAAGGCAATAAGAGAGCTTATGGCTAGAGGTTTGATCAGGATGGTGTCTGCTCACGCAAGCCAGCAGATTTACACTAGGGCAACCAACACCTAAGTCTCTTTTGATATTTGCTTCTTAGTTTATATGTAGTTTCGTTCTGCCGTGTTTTGACTGCTATTATTTTTGTTTCTTGTGAATCTATTTGAGAGTGTACAAGTATAATTTAGAGTTTTATTTACATTTCTTGTTTGATGAGGATTTTCTTTACTTGTTGAAAATGTTTCTGTGCTTTTCAGTTCCTTCGGAATAGTTGCATGCCTGTTCGTCTATTTTTACTTGTTGGATGTTTAGGAAAGAAACTCTGTTATAACAGGCTTAATATGTGGGATTGTTTTTATGAATTGTCAAGTTGTGATCTTCCAGTGGTTTGATGACCTTCCAAATCTTTGGACTTGATTTGATATCTATTCATGAAGTGTGTGTAGGACACAACTTATGTGTAGAGACGGTGTTATAATATTTTGCTGGAAGTGCAAATCTTTATTTTTCATGTGGATGGAGTTCTTATTAAATTTATCTTTATTTTTCATGTGGAGGAAGTTCTTATTAGGTAATCCAAGTTATTATAGCACTGAGCAGCTTCAGTAGAAAGTCCTGTTTGGAAGTTGTGCAATGATGCTCTTGGTAAAATCACTTATTCATTTTCAATTTTTTTAGTGTCACATAGGTTTGCCATGTATTAAATCTTGAGTTTCAAGGATATATTCTGGTTGTTGTCCCTGTCTCTTATCATTTGAGATTGTGTGAGGGGTTTCTTTTTCTAATTAAACACTGTTAATCCAAAATCTGTATGTGTTTTGTGCCCTGTTCATATCAACTGCCAGTATTTTGTGAACAACAGGCCACATGTTTCTTTGTCTCATAGTGATGGATTCTGCCTGAGTTGTGCACATCCAACTGATGAAAAATTCTTCCAAGATTTGAGTTCTTGGAAGGATTAGTAAAACCTCCCAGAATTTTTGCTCTAAAAATCTTTCATAATGAAGTGCTTTTCTTGGAAATTCCATGACTCTTGTAGCCCTACGATGCATTTTGGTCAGTGTTAAGTAGAAATCAAATCACCACTCGTTTGTTGTGAGTGTCAGGTAGAAATCACGTTTTTAACATTTGTGTTGTTGTTGGATCGCCTAATTGAGATTGAGGTTGAAACTCAATAAATTGTCTATTTCATAATTTTTTTAATAAAAGTAGTATTTGGTAAATTTTATAAAAGTTTATTTTATAATTTTTCTCATTTTGACAGTAGCTAGATCATAGTATTTTTTTTTAAATATTTATGGGCAACTTGATAAGTCATTATAATTTTTTAAAGTTTTTATTACAATTTTAAATAATTTAACAAATAGATAATTATTTTTTATTTTTTTCATATACTATGATGTGTAGACCATTAGATATTATATTACTGCTATAATTAAATCAGCTTAGAACTAATATACGTTTCCTCTAGTATCATAGTTTTGATTTAATAGATTCATGTTTTTTGTATTTTACTTTTGTTTTTTATTATGAGAATGAATAAGATTTGCATACGATTATATAAACTTTCTTTGAACTATGAATAATTTTAGATGAAAGCTAATTATGACTTCATGATAATTTTATGTGTTTAAAAAAAAACAAAAGTATGACTAAATAATTTATTAAATATGCTATAAAAAATAAAAAGTAATTTAAACTTATATTTATGTTGGTCATTATATAATAAAACCATATGTTTGGAATAAAATTTATTAAATTATGTACTTGCTTTTTAAATTTAAAATTTATGACCAAAATTTACTAAATTATGTACTACACAATGTGACAATCAAACATTTGATCAAGAAAATAAGATCGAGAAATAGTTTAAAAAATCAATTGTTTATAATAACAACAACAACAATAATAAATAACTTGTTAAACTTAACGGATTGAAACCAACCTGAACGACGCCCACCCGTAATAAAAACAATTTATTTAATTAGTCACAATAATTCCAAGCTGATCCCAAATAGAACAAACTCTACCATAGGTTTATGCTTAACAAAGACCCAATTTTGTACAATTAATTTTCCCTTGCGAAGTTTTTAAGTTAAAAATAGCCAACGAGAAAACCTAAAACTAAAACAAAAACAAAAACAAACAAACAAACAAAAGGAAGCGGGCGTTTTCTTGATTTTTTTCAAGCATGCCACGTGAAAATTTGTCACATAATAGATTGTTCTTTCTGTACTTGATTTTACTATTAGGCTCAGCATCCTGCTCAGCCCTTATCAATGTCTAGTATGCAATTTTTATTTTTTTTCTTATTGGGAGTCTGGATTGTGGGAATCTCACCAAAATCCACAGTGATGATGAGTCCATGTCGTCGATTTCATTTTCCTATACGTAGCAAAGACTTAACTATCATGCAATTGTAGTACGTATCACAGCTGTACCTAATCATTGAATCTAGGTACAGTGAGAAATCCAATAACTAAATAGTTGGATCTAATGGCTAAGTGCAGTTGTGGTACGGTACCATAGTTGCACTATAGACCCATGTAGCAATTAAAAGCATACAATTTGCTTTGTCAAATTAAGCAAACGGTGAAGATGATTTTGATCGTTCAGGCACCTACGGTATTTTACTGATCATCCTAATTTAAACAGGATAAAAGAATTTCTCCGTTTTGTGTATAATATGTTCACCCAACAGCTACCGTCCATTCAGTAACAAACACGTGTACGGCAGAGAGAGCCGCACAAGACTAATAGAGCCGCTATCATCATCACGTGACTCTTCTTAGTTGTTATAATCACCAACGCAAACTTGATTAGCCCATCATCAATCCCTTTCCTATCTTCAATCTTGCCGTATATTATTTATACTATAAACCTCAATACAGACAAATATGCTCCTGAACTTTTGTGAGGTGAAGGTGGGCCATGTGCACGTGCTAAATTCAACCAGAATCGTCCATTTAGGTTGGGTATTCATTATTTGATTTCTGTTCACTAGCAGTGCAGTTTTTGATTAATGAGTCTACTTGTTTGGGCATTGGCCACTTGAGGCCACTTGATTCATTAGCTGGTGATTATGAAATACCAAAAAAAAGTTTTCTAATTGAAAAAGAAAGTATTTTCTCAACAACCAGATCTTTTCTCGCAAGTAGTCTGGACATATGCTTTTTAAATAATTTTATTTAATTGATATCTAAGTTTGAACTCTAGAGAAACGGTGATTTAAAAAAATTAATTTAAATTCATCCATCCATTTGACAAGTTATGCACCACATATGACATGATTTTGTCTATTTTTTTATCCCCAAAAAAAAAATATTTTTACAATCATAGCGGCACTATTTTCCATTTTCAGAAAAGTTGTAATTGTGGCTACGTTATTGCAAACAAAAAATAAGCATGAGATTTTAAAAACTCAATAAGGTCTAAGTATTTGTCACATTTCACCCACATGACAAGATTTTGCATATTTATAATTATAATTTCTCTTTTCAAGATATGAGAAAAAGAAAAATTCCGGCGATAAGTTTCTAGGAGTAGGGGAAATAACCAGCACAAATGATTGAAATCTCATATTATTGTTCAATTAAATTAGGACTAAATGCGGCATTAATATTTTTCCTTTCAATGAGAAATGGAAAGTTGGAAACCGTAATCATGCTTATTGATCTTGACGATTAGTGAAGTCATTATCTGATAATTGGCCATATGTCAAGTTGAAGGAAACTGCCAATTGAGCCATTAGCCAAGAAAAAAAATCTATCTATCATTAAAAAGTTTTCATTTTGACGGACGCAATATGAACATCATTAGCTTTGAAATGAACAGCTGGTTGGCTTATAATGGCTTTCTCTATAGGCAGAAGAGGAGCCTAGAAACTTGAACGATGTATATGGCACAAGTCGTTGTGTCATTTGCATTTTGAAAGAGAGACTGAGAGAAGTCACTGTCACAGAGTCACATTATTTATTCTTTTAAATTTCACACTTCAATTATTAATAGTTTCAATACTGATATAAATACCAAGATTGCCGGATTTATCGTGAAGGGATCACAAGCCATAAAGCTAAAACCGCCACCTTCAACATCTTCAATTCACGCATTTCACTCCCATTTTCAACCATTTGATTTTGATCACCCCATTTGGTACTTTCTTTTTCCACGTCTGGTTTTTTTTTTTTTTCCTAAGAAACTTGTTTCTTAATGCATAACGTGATCTGGGTTAGTTTTAGTTCTTTTTAGTTCAGTTCAGTTTAGTTTAGTTTAGTTTGGTTTAGTTACTTTTCTGATCATGTCGCTTAAGTGTAGTTGTTATAATGTTTTAATAGTACTAATACAACTGTCATTTGATTCATTTCCATTTGTTTGGGATTATCTTTATGTGATCTTTACTTTACTTGGTTACTTAGATTAGAGTTTATACTTTATTGGGATTCGGGTTCAGTTCCTGTATGAGTGTGTCGTGTAATCATCACCATCATCATAAGTAGTCCCATTTTATTTTTGTTTCTATTTTTTTTTCTAAATTACAGTGCGTTAGGCTCCTGGAAGTGAAGCAAGTGCAATGGATTCTTGTTGTGTGGGCTTGAGAGCTAATACCCATGTGGTGAAAGCTAGCAAATACGGTTCAAAAATTGGAGATAATGCGTTGTGGGGAGAGAGGATCAGAGGGAGTGTAAGCAATGATGGTTGCACTAAGCAGTTGAAAAAAAGTTTGAAAGCTGAAAAGAGAGATGAGAAGGTCAAACCCGGTGTTGCTTATGCTGTTATGACATCAAAACATCCCAATGAGGTTATGGTAAGTATGATTCCATCGTTTCAATTTCTCGCAATGAGTTAATCCATTTTTTTCATACGAATCTCATTTAATGAAATCTTTATTTTGAGCCATACAGTGTTGATTGGCTCTATTTCACCATTCTTGTGGTACTAATCTAGCCCATTTAATCCGAGATAAATCATATTGATAATACCCGCTTAACCAGTGTTCTCATGGATTCCTTCCAAAATTTCAAAAGGGTTTATGTTTAATTGGTAATTAGGGATTCCGTATTTAAAAAAAAAAAATCTTTTATTTCTTTCTTAAGAAATAGAGATGTTCCATAATATTGAATAACGGGTTTTCAATCGTTCTTTCATTGTTATTGAAAATATTGATTCTTCATTTTTTTGTTGTATAATTTTGTAGTCATCCTACGATTAGAGATCTTTGTTTATTTTATTTATAAAGTGTTTGATGGGGTTGTTTGTTTGATAAGTAGTCTCATTTTGATTCTCGTGATTTGATTTCAGACCTTAGCACCACCTAGGCTTGAGAGAAGAAGAGTAGATCCGAAAAATGTTGCTGCGATCATTTTAGGTGGCGGTGCAGGGACTAAGCTCTTTCCTCTTACCTTAAGAGCAGCAACACCAGCTGTAAGAAAATATTATTTGTCTGCTCAAATTGTGTACAGTGTAGATGATGATTAACTTGTGATATTTTGAAGTGAAAATGAAACTGAATTATTTGGAGATAATTTTTTCCAATATTAATCTATTGTACCATCAAATGACTGATCATGCTTGCACCACTGTTTTGGAGATCATGGATTTACATGGCACCTCAGATCTGATTTGGTGATAGTTTATTATGATCTGCAGGTTCCAGTTGCGGGCTGTTACAGGCTTATAGACATCCCTATGAGCAACTGCATCAACAGTGGCATAAACAAGATCTTCGTGTTGACCCAATTCAACTCAGCTTCCCTCAATCGGCATATAGCACGCACATATTTCGGGAATGGTACCAATTTTGGGGATGGATTTGTGGAGGTACAGAAAACTTGAGGCAGATAAAGATGTAGTGTTGTCAATTTCAAATATTGAATTGGGATAGACACCAACATCAGTAAAATTTGAAGTCGTAAAATCTTAATGCTTATTGTGAAATAAATTAGAGGAGAAGGCCTCATGTTCGTAAGTTCATGAAGTGTCGGCTTATTCAGAAAAGCAATGGTAGTTAGTAATCCAAAAAATTGAAATTGAACTTTTGTCTTTTAAAAAATTTAGAGGAATAAAGCTACAATAACCTGTGCATGTATTGTTACAATTTCATCGCAAATCCTTCATTAGTATGACTAAATCACTTATAAACAGGTTCTAGCAGCCACTCAAACGCCTGGGGAATCTGGAAAGAATTGGTTTCAAGGAACAGCTGATGCCGTGAGGCAATTTACATGGGTATTTGAGGTAAGCATGGACAATTGTTCTTTTTTTTTTTTTGCCATCTCCAAAAAACACACCCGGCAATAGATAAATTCCTTATAATCCCATCATTCTTCTCAAGTTGGAATGGAATATGATACATTATTTTGACTTGTAGGATGCCAAGAATAGGAACATTGAAAATGTAGCTATCTTGTGTGGGGATCATCTTTATCGAATGGATTATATGGATTTTATCCAGGTATACCTTTTTCTTCCTAATTGATGGACTCGCTTAATCATTTTAGATAGTTTTTCTAACCTGTTTGTAAATGTATCAACAGAGTCATGTTGATAGAGATGCTGATATTACAATTTCATGTGCAGCAGTAGGTGAAAGGTCTGTAGTCACTCTGTCTTTATGATGTATTTCTCTGAGCTGCCTTTTCTCTACTACATACATGTCAATCCTGATGCAATATTTTAACTGTTTGGGTTCATGTGATGATTTTTTTTGGCCAAGAGAATCATAAAAGTAAAACAGAGCATCTGGTTTGTACATTTTCAATTAAGGCTACTTATTCCATCTAAACTTGAGTTGATAATTTCCAGCCGCGCATCAGATTATGGATTGGTGAAGATAGACAATATGGGCCGCATCGCCCAATTTGCTGAAAAACCAAGCGGTGCAAATCTGAAAGCTATGGTGAGCACCAGCACCAAGCAGATCTTATTCCTACACTTGGGCTTTTGTTGGTTTATAATTTTATTTACATATATTAGTATTATTATTACTTGATTCTATGGGGTAACAGAATCATCCTCGGTCTTGATGGAATTTTATGGATTAAAATCACTTTTCAGCACTTTTACGGGCAAACTTTGGCACCATTTTTTACCCTAAGCTTACCTAAGGGTCCTATGTTTAAAACCTTTCCCACTTTTTATGATTTCCCAGCATCCTCATACATCAAATTCACATGGCCTTCTTAATGGAAAATGAAAAATGATGCAAATATTGTCAAAGATGACTTCTTGGTTCTAGCATGTGCAACTCATCTGTTATTGCTAAACCTTTATCTTTTAAGAATAGAAATGACTCTTTTATATTTTTAAGTGATGATTTAAGCTTAGTGTTGCCCTCTGTATAACTACGAATGTCCTAACATCTCCAACTTGTAATTCCATTCAATCATTTCCTTCTTACTAAAGATGTCTTAAAATCCTATTTCTCCATTGTTGCCTATTAATTAAGGGAAAGTCGATATTATTATAATACGTTATATTTCTTTTATCTGATTATTATCAGCTATATTTTATTTTAACCTATGTATTCATATGTTTATGATACTGACCAACATGAAAACTTCAGTTTAATTGTAAGTCTTCCCCTTTGTTTACTGCAGCAAGTAGATACCAGTCTTCTGGGATTCTCTCCTCAAGAAGCCAGGAAGTGCCCATATGTTGCATCAATGGGAGTCTATGTATTTAAAAAAGATGTTTTATTAAAACTTTTGAGGTGGAGATATCCTACATCCAATGACTTTGGATCTGAGATCATCCCAGCCGCCATCATGGAGCATGATGTCCAAGTAAGAAACCTCTAGTAGGAATTTAATCACCTTGAAAAATGTTTAATTGTTTATTCATCAATGAAACTGGTAGGAGAGTGGTTTTGTCAATCGTTAGTACAAAATCCCCCTCTTCTAGTTTCTGATTTCTGCCAGCCAGGATATTTACTGACTGAATGAAAATTTATATGTTGACATTCACTTGTTCTGACAGGCATATATCTTCAGAGACTACTGGGAGGATATTGGAACAATAAAGTCTTTCTATGAAGCTAACATGGCCCTCACCAAAGAGGTTGGTTTCAGTGACATAGTATTATTAACTCTTGATTTCATAAGCCTTAAGATTCTAGGTCATTTGTCATTTGACTTGCACCATTAACATATTTGGACACAGTTGAACACATGTAGTGATTATTTCACCCAATACAAATTTTAGGTACTTTCGAATCATTGATGGCATGCCTTTCTATGTCATTTTGTGGTTGGCTTTCTGTTATTGTATATTGCATCACGGGAAATTTGAAATTTTTTTTTTTACTATTTTGTTCTTACACCAAGTCCATATTCTAAGCAATTTGTTAATAGCACGGGCTTATTTTAAACAAGGTTATCCTTCGACAGTATGAGATGACCAAATCTTTTCCTTAAAACTAGAATGATGTGTGGATATTGACTTTCTTTTTATGCAGTCTCCAGCGTTCCATTTTTATGACCCGAAGACACCTTTCTACACTTCTCCTCGTTTCTTACCGCCCACAAAAATTGATAACTGCCGGGTAAGTTGATAGAGCTGGGCTTCCTTCATGGTTTCATTTGGATGTGTTTCTTATAATGCTTCAGCTGTATTTCACAGATGAAGGATGCAATAATTTCGCATGGATGTTTCTTGAGGGAATGTACTGTGGAGCACTCAATAGTGGGTGAACGCTCACGTATAGATTATGGTGTTGAGCTAAAGGTGAGTAATCATCGACTCTCATTTTGTATATGAAGTAGCTTGACAAGAAGACCAATAACTTTCATTTTCACTTGACTTAAAATGAATAATTTCTCTCTTGCTTCCAGGACACCGTGATGTTGGGTGCAGACTATTATCAAACTGAATCGGAAATTGCTTCTCTGTTAGCTGAGGGAAAGGTCCCAATTGGGGTTGGACGCAATACAAAAATCAGGTAACTGGATTTATAAGCTGGAGAAACTCATATTAGATTATTGGCTATGGACAGTTCAGGTCTAATGATTTTTCCATGATTTTTTTCTTAGGAACTGCATAATTGACAAGAATGTGAAGATAGGAAAAGATGTGGTCATTGTGAACAAAGATGTAAGCAATCCCTGCCATGCCATATAATCCTTTCAGCTTTTCAACCAATGCTATAGAATTGACAACCTTCATCAATTTAGATAGTCTGTTATATTCAATTTTATGCATCCATCCAAGTATTCTGGCTTTGTAGGGTGTTCAGGAAGCTGATAGACCAGAACTTGGATTCTACATTCGTTCAGGAATCACCATTATAATGGAGAAAGCAACAATTGAAGATGGAATGGTCATATAGATGAGTCTCATACCTTTCATGAACTGGTTTAAAATGGGGATTAATCGAGCATTGGAAAGCCGTAATGTCCGTGGCTGATGAGGAAGCTATGAAGATCACAAGAGCAGCATTTTGGCCTGGAAAGAAGCAAGCTGCGTGTTTATACTACATGTATATTAGAAGCTCCTATCCTATATGTATAAAACGAGCCTAGGACAACAATAGATGCGAGTAGTTTTCAAATAAAATTAGTAGACTGATTCTGATCAGTTCACTGCTTTTCTTCCTGTGTAGAGCATCAAACTTTTGGTATAATTAATTAACAGACTATGCTAAATTGCCTTGTATTTTACCTTATCATGGTGCTATATGAGAAATAATATATGTAATCTTCTCGTGAATGAGCATCATTCTCAATCTCAGTCCTTGCAAACAAACAAGAGAGCTAAAAGCTGCAGGATTCTGCTTGAACCCAGCAAAGGCCATAAATAAATGAATAAGTAAAGGTTTTCTAAGCGGTCTCAGACTGGCAAAACAGATTGCTAAACGACCCCATGAGCAAAACGGACAAGTGGCAACTCTCAAGAATGCATTCTTCTCTGACAGCTGACACTTGGGTTTGTAATGTAATAGACACATGTCCAATGCATGAGATAGAAAGAGAAGTTAAAAACAGAGAATATCAACAAAGGCCAGAAGCAAAAGAAAAAGGGAAAGCAGAAAAATCTGGTACAATGCAAGAAACAAAGAAGAAAGATTTGAGGCAAGTAGAGGATGTAATCAAGGAACCAAGAGGTGGCATTTTAGAGAAAAAAAAGAGATCCCCATTTATGATAAGAAAAAGAGACCAGAACTTAGATTCTGGCACTGCTCTCAACTTTTTCTTGATCACATCCCAATCTGTTCAATTCCTGGCATAAAGAACTCACCTGGTACTATCCCATAAATGATACAATCTTTTTTTTTTCCTTTTTTCTGTTACCTTTATCGGGGTTAATTTGTTTTATGTTTTTACTTTTCAAATGAAAAAACAAAATCAAGAAGAATTGCAAGTGTTAGAACTGAATGCTGGGGACAGTGTAAGAGATGCTGTACATTTGTTGTACAAGGAGAATGTGTCAGGTGCTCCAATTGCTGATCTTTTAGACACCGATGCAACCATTGGCAGATTTTCGGATCGGTATATTGGTTTTATAGATTTTGCCAGCATAATTCTCTGGTCTCTTGAGGTGTATAAATTTCTCTCTCTTTTTTTTCCCTTTTACTATCAATTTCTCTAAGGTGATTTAATCTTAAGGACGTTTTTTGATTGGATTCCAATTTCCAGCAATGTGAAAAAGCTCATGTCCGGGCCACAGGCGATGCCAATGATGACAGTGAGGTGGGCGAAAATGTTTTCTTCACCATGCTCGAACAGAATCCTCAAGTTGGCCAGACTAAGGTTCTTTAGGTTTAAAAAATGATTGGGATGTTTTGGAAAACAGTTTTCAAATTCGATAACAAATTATTTTTACTGTTTTCTACAAGATTGGGTTATAGTAACTTTGTGTTGCTCCAAGTACAACAGATTGGTGAGCTAGCTAAATCGTTCCTGTGGGACTCCTTTTTCCCTGTGCGGTTAGATGATACGCTCTTTCATGTTCTGTTACTGCTTTCGAAACATCCGCTGCAAGTGGTGCCTGTCATTGAGAGGCCTGATTCAAAGGTTATTGGTTTTGTCACACAGGGACCTTGGCTACAAGTTATTAATCAGCATCTAGTATTTGGTTACCGTAGTTACAGCGGTAGAATTTTCTTTTGTTCCCCGCAAGTTCAGACACCGATTTGCAGACCAGCTCTTGATCAACTAGTCATAGTAATTAAGAATTGTTGATTCTTTAAGCGCTCCAAATTAAGTATTTTTTGTTCATTATTCAATAGTGCTGCTAGGGGAGACACAAATAGCCAATCCGACATAGTTTTATGTCGTGCTTGGATAACTTATTGCTTGGAACTTGGAAGAATGCAGTAATCCAGCTGTTGCTTCGATCGGATGGACTAGAATGGTTTGATGGCATCGCAGACAAGCCTTTATCTGAGTTCCGGTATGCTAAACCAGAATATACATTCTAAAAAATATTTCCATAACAAACTTTTCAAACTGGCCAACTTTGAGCTGCTTTTGCACCTAACCATTTTTCCCTGTTCAGATTTGAGAATGAAGATCCTTTGTTTCAAGTGTATGGAGACCAAAGCATAGCAGAAGCTTTTAGGATTTTAGGTCAAAATTGAGTAGATGCAATGGCGGTTGTGAATCGAGGAACCAAGAGGCTGATTGGTATGATAAGAAGAAGTGATATTTATCTTCTGCTGGAGAATGACAATCTCCTGCATAAAAGAAAGTAAGAGGCATAATATTCTGGACATATACCCTTTTTTCTTGTCCTTTAGAAACTTACACATGTTTGAAATAATCATAGGACTCTAACCGCAGCGGAATTCATTCACATAGAGACTAGCTAACCAGACGCTGATCCAACCATTGAACGAGAAATTGGAGCCCTTCTCTCAGCAGGGGCTCTCAGGATGAGAAACAGCTTCCTTCCAAGAATGGACCAGCCGGTCACCAACAAGAAAACTGACACCCTCAAGGCGGCTATGAAGAATCTGGCTGAGACAAAGAGCAGTTTCAGTTTCCGAGTTAATGATTTGCTGCAGGCAACGGGTTTGCTCACTGTGAGAGACATGATCATTCAGTTTGCCCCGCCTTGTGTAGACTCAAGTATTCATGGATGCGGCTTCTTTGAATCCGCTCTAGAGCAGACTGGATGCAAGATGAAGAATGGAACCATAATTTGTGATCATTAATTTGTTTAAACATACGCTGGCCAAGGTTTACTCTAGTATACAAGAATGCATCAATTACGACATTTAGTCGTTCCCTTCCATGTGCTTCAAAGACGAAGACTGACAGCAAAGAACCGACTCATATTGTTCTTTCCAATCAGTCACCTAGCTTGGCCTCTATCTGGTTAACTAATCAAATACAATGACAAGAAAGCGTTATAAGACGGAAATGAACTAAAAAAAACAAGTAGAAACTGGCCTACAGCTTTGAAGAAAAGATGTTAGAGATCTCTCGTTTGAAGCCATTCCTCTTGTAAGAAAGCCACTAAGTTAATATATACTAACATCTCGTCTATCCAACTGTTGAACAACCATCACTGAATTGTGTTATCCAAAACATACTATATCCACCAAACGAAATAGTGATAGAATACAAAAATGAAAAAGTGTAATTAACAATCTCATAAAAACGTTATCTGCAAACAACAACAACAAAACTACTTCAAAATGCTGTTATTGATAGGGATAGCAATGCCGTACGGTCTCTCTCTTCTTCTTGATTCTGTGCATGTCTGAGGTTCTTTTATAATAAACTTGGGATGACCGAAAAGGGTATACATGCAGCGCTGCAGAGTATATTGAAATATTCAGAACAATGTGACAGCAGTTGAATTCACCAATTTCATCTTCCACTCATCACCTAAATTCAAGAGACAAGGCCTGTACAAAATTCTTGCCTGAATAGCATTATTCGGAGAACTAGTTTCCTTGAATACAAAGAGGTAAAAAGTCCAAAACAAAGAGAGGCGGGTACATACCGAGGAATTTTCTGGCTAATCAAATGTCCACATCCTGCCCACTGATTTGGTCATTATTGAAGGCTAAATATTTGTTCCCTTTTCCCAAACTACAATCACCAAAAGAACTAGCATGATCCCATTGACTAGTTCACTTACTTTTTGTCCCTTGTATATATTAAAGCATGAAGAGTTATCTCACAATCCCTAAGTATTCCAGACAACATACGTCCCCCTTTTCCTAAATTCAAATGGTTGAAAACTGTTCAAGGCCTTCCCCATTAGAGCCATGGCAGCAATGCTTGGAAACTGCTTCTTTCGAAGTTCCGCTAATGATGCATTGGAACTCTGTGGCTGACAAACCAGTGATTCATTGTTCTTCTTTGTTGACAGATCTCTCTGGTGGCACCATCTCCGAATCCAAGGATTCAAAGGAGTCACATCTTGTGTCATCCTCACATATTCAGTGGAAAAGGACTCGTCATTCCTTAATAACCCAGCAGTCTGATCCAGAACCATTGCTTCTTTACCAAGGCCTGGCCATTTCCCAATTGTCGGTTCTGAACTAGTCATACCGCATTTTACAATTTTGCTGAAGGACTTGTTAACTTTTTCATGAGAAGAAGCTTCTTCCATTTTTGAGTTCTTAGTACTGTGAGCATAAGTATCTGAAGCACTCAACTTGAGACGTTTAACCCATCTGATGCTTGGGTCCAATTCTATATGACCACCTCGGAAAGCAATGGATTTGGAATGTGTGGGTGGCTCAGCGTCTGAAAGGAGGTGATCCACATCCAAACTCTGGGTTCTCGAGGTGCTTGTCTCCCTGTCATCCGCTGAGCTAGCAACAGCCAGAACTGTAGGAAGCTCTTCATTTATATCAGGTAACTCAGTGTTGGGCAATCTGCCTGAAGTTTCTTCTGTGGATGGAGCAAGCACCGCTTGTGATGTTGATGACACTTGAGCACCTTTTGTAATCTGCAAAAATCATTCGTCACTAAGATCTAAATGCTTCGCAATCATTTGTACATGGATTCTTAAAATATTAACATAAACAATTCCCACACGGTATCGTCGCTAGAAGCCCATGTTACCTGTATCACTACGACCAAATAACCGAGTATCTGACGAGCTAAGTTATTATGCTCAGAATTGAACTTTTAATTCCATACTTTGTAAGATAAAAGCTTAGACAGGTATATAATGGCTGATGATGCCATTTATGTTCCACAGGCCCTCTCAATGCAGATGCAAATACAAATACAACTGCTATCACATGCAAGGGCTTCTTGGTGAAAATAACTCCAATGTTATGTTAAGCTACCGCTTGACCTATAAGCTTCAGTTGATGCTTATTTGTAATAATAGGGAGAAAGTGGTAATCCAAACAATATCTCAAATGATTATTTACTTAAAGGATTAGAACAGCAAAAGTTACCTCAGTTATTGGGGAAGAAACCACACCTGCAACAAATTGAACAGAAATAAACTTAATAAACAAAGTAATATATTTTTCATATCATTACTGTGAATTATTTAACAGTAGAAGCCTGTTTTTCATAAATTAGCATGATACAATGCAAACATCTAAGTTATAATACAAAAAAATATCCGTGTACATACAAGAAAAATGGTCTTTCTGGAAAACATCCATGTCCATAGTATCAGTTTCAGCAGGCGATTCATTCTGTAAACAAACAGTAGAAGTCTTGACATCTCCAAAATCTTCTATTCCCTTGCTATCTGTGGAACTTTCCAGAGGTTGCAGTTTCACTCCATGCTGGACACGGAAACCAAAACCAGGAGACAAACTGAAGAATTCATTGAGCATTTTTCCTTTGATGTTGGTGGAAAAGGTTGAGTCTCTAAACATTTCCCCTCCTTCTAACAAGTTGACACCAGTCTCCTTAGTGATCATAAAATGGTGTGTCATCTGCGAAAACTTCGAAGGATGTCCAGATAGCTGCCCCACAGAATCTACAGTAGTGCATATTCCCATTGTATCCACATCAGGAAGAGAACCTGCAATTCGTCGTACCGAGAAAAAATCATGAAGTAATTTTCCTAATTTGTTTGACTCTGAATGACTGCTCCAGTTTGGAAAAGATCTATTACCATGACGATTTTGCAGATTCTCACACTGTTTACCAACAACAACTGGTAGTTGATTATTGCTTACTGAGGGATCATGCAATAGCAAAGGCATATTATTTTGCCTTGATGGTGCAGTTCCGGATCTTCTGAAATCTAAGGAGTGACTGATTTTCTTTTCATCGACCAAAGACTCAGAATAACTTTGAAATTTAGTATTTTTCCAGTGTTCTTTAGATGTAACAAGCTGGCTTGGTTGATTAAGCTCTTCTTGCTGCCATATGAAGGAGTGTACAGGAGACTTTCCACTGTCATATCTACGTGGCACAATTTTAGAACTTGAACCTACATCATGCTGAAAAGATGGTGAAACAGCCGAACTTTTCTGATGAAGAGATTCAGCAGGTGATTTTACCTGCTGCTCCAGATTCCCCGGTATACCTTCATGCTGGAAATGGCCTCCTCCTGATGAAGTTCCCATTTCATAAACTACCCCATTACCAGTTGTGACATTCCTTGGTGCCATTACGGTGTCCCTATTTTGAGAAAGAATAAACTTAGGAAAGGATTGGCTTTCTGATCTTCCCTTGCTAAATTTATCTGAAACTAATTTTAGACTCTCATTCATGGCATTAACAGTGTCAATTCTGGATTCAGAAAATTCTCTGGTACTTTTGGCAGATTTAGAAATTTTGGGTGGTATCTCAGGGCCAAGCTGCTGACTGTTCCTGTCTTCCCTGTACGGACAGCCGCGCGACAACATATCAAGACCCTGGCTTTTGGGCTTACAACTAGAGTGCATCCAATGAGACATCCAAGCAGACTGGTGAAAATGCAAAGACTCTTTAGCCGTTCCATCACTATCATGATCTGACTGTACAACATGATCAGACATGATGTAAAATTATGTTTCAGTCAACATAATTCCTCATCAAAGCTTCATCATAGCCCACCTGATCATGCCGTCAAGTAAACATCATCAGAGTCCACACTTGGCTAACATATAAAGTTTATATAATTTTGGGGAAAAAGATAGATCAAACTAATACGAAAAGAATAGAAATAAGGGCTCAGTGATTGTTTCAAGTAATGAGTAATGAAACAAAGAAAATAGATTTCTAAGCTAACATATAAAGTTTACAGGATTTGATAGAGATCATTTCTAAAATTAGCTTAGTTGATTCACTTTCTTAACGATTAGCATTAATCCAACCAATGCCATGTCTAGCTATTTCAAGGATGCTCAAAGTAGACAAATGACCAAGTGTAGAAGGAAGACCACACTGACAAAAGAGCAAGCCAAGTTCCTAGCTTCCCTCATCACTTCTCTACTTCCGCATACTAAATACCAACAAATTATGCGCTAACGTTTATGCTAATGACCAACAAATGAGTGAATGGAAAATGAAAAACACAAAGTGGACTCTATATTCATACAAACAATCATAAATTCAATCTGCAATTATGATCATGAATCAAGACTCTCAAACACAAAACAAACATTCGACATCTAGTTAAACAGGTCACAGAACCTTTCTCACCTTATCTCCTTGAAACAATGAGACATTCATATTTTGGGATAGCACTTCTGCTTTAGTGGATCTTATCTTATGCGGCTAACAGTTTTAAGTAACCGAAAGCATTTTTATTAAGCCTAATAGCACTCATACCACAGTTGAACAACCTTAACTCCATGGGACCCGCAAACATGACGACGAAGCAATGCCACCAACTCCAAGTTTTTTCTTTCACCACACAAAAAATTAAAAAAAAATATAAAATATCTTGACAAGGCTTCTCACTCTCAAGTCTCAACTCAAACTCAGCAGTAATATGTTGTTAAACAAAAGAACATTACAACTAGTCTTGACGACAAAAAATTTCCATTTCAGCCAAAACACAACAATCATACACAAGCAAGCATGTTCTGCCTCATGCTTTCTTGATTAAAATAAAGCAACAACATTACATGGAAGAAAGAATAAAAATGACAACTTGGCAATAAAGACTCCATATTTCTTCAGCAAAAGCACAAACCCACTAACAAATTCATGTAAAAAAAAAAAATATTGCAAGAACAAGAGTTCTTACCAATATGGGCAGAGGGTAATTGACGGGTTGATCAAAATAAATTTAAAGAGAGAGAGAGAGAGAAATATTAAAAGATGAAAAAAAAAATGGAGAGAAGTGAGTGGTTTCTTCTATAGGAAGAAATCAATTTTAGCGGTCAGAAACGGAAAGTCCTTAAAAGGAGTTTTTGTTGTTTGAAGAAGATGAAACTGCACATAACAAAAGTAAGAGCCGAGCTTTCTCTTGGCTCCTTGCTTAGCCACTTCTTTGTAACATTTCTTTTATATTATTTTATTAAATTGTGAAGCCGACAGGGTGAAAACGGTCCCACTAAATGCACTTTTTTTTACCAATTCAATGATTCATAATTTTCCTCCCTCTAGACTCTAGCTGAATTAATTGGGAAGTATCCAAACAAACATGCAAACACTCTAAATGATTAGAAATTGAAGGATCAGAATAATATTAGTCAAGAAAATTGAGTCAAAACTTTGCGAGAGCTTAGGATTGTGATCATGTACTTCCAAGTTCCATTTCTCAATTAATTTCTGAATATAAGTACTTGCAAATGATGATGATTAATTGATTATTTATAGTTAATAAGTATATCAATTAGTCTTATATTATTTTTTATATTCTTTGAATCTTAATGTGTCATTTATAATGTAATGTGATTGGTGTTAAAAATTATATGTTTATTAAGGGATAAAAATGTTATTTTGTGTTTATAATATAATTTATATTTGTAATTATATGACATTATGAATTTTTAATTATTAATTTTGTGTGTTTTGTATGTTTATTAGGTAAAAATAATAATTTCACGCAATTTGAGATTCTAAACAAATGAACGAAAGTAAAATGTTATTAACAATCAAAATGTACAAACTTTTTCTGATTTGAAAGACACCTTACTAAAATTACTTCTACATAATGTATAATTAATAATATATTTAAAGAAGCATTATACACACATCACGAGTTGTATGTATGTAGTTGCAATTCACTTTCTAAGTAATTAGTGTGAAACACACATTACTTTTATTAAAAAATAAATAAATAATATTGTTCATTTTATGTGTAATGCATAACTAATAATATATTATGTGTTAATGTTTAATTGAGTCATTTATGTGGTTACAAAATTGAATTAATTCACACCTCTACAATTGATAAATCAAATTTTCCAAAAATATATTAGAAGTCAAGAATGTGCAACAACCAACGAATGCCACGGTGGATCCATGTGATATTTTAGGTAAAATCTAGGGTCACCAATGCAAATATACATACATAGGACATCCCACTAATGATTATGAAATGAATTTTTCGCATTGAATAATATGTTAGCATGCAATTTGCGATCCTATGTGTCATGGGAATTACATTAAAAAAAAAAATACCGAGACTCACATGTTGAGATAAGAAAAAAATCATGAGTTTAGGATACGTTGCTTCGCAGGATCACCGAATGTCGGCAACCGAACCGAGATTTACTCAAATCTTTGGCACTTTATGCGAACAATGTTGAAAATATCTTCTTGCTGTTCCTTCGCCTCTTCAAAAAACTATCTTCGACTGATTCGTTGGGTTGAGCAACAAGTTGCATGGCTGAATGAATGAATCGACGCTGCCTGCACTAGAAAGTATTTCCCTGTCATTTATGGCTACTCAATCCGACTCTGAAGATTCGATTTCCTCTGATTTCTCATCTTGCTTTGTAGTGGGATCCACGTATTTCTACCAATGTTTTAAATGCTTTTTTTTTTTAAAAGAAAAATTAAATATTGAGATAGCTAAACACATTTTGGGAGCAATACGAAAGGATTAAGATTTTCTCATGATTTGATTTCTTCTTAAGTAAAAATATACATGAGTGATTGTAGTTAATAAATAAAGAAATAAAGAAATTAAATTCTACTTATACACTATAACTTAAATACACATAGCACAAGATTATTAAAAACTCATGAGAGCTCAGATCAGGAGAGGATCTTTATCTAACATGAAAATAATAAATAGATAAAAGAATCCTAATAATGATATAATAATAAGTACTTTTCTTGATGTCTATATATATACAGTAGAGTAATGATACAGTCACAAACTCTTGTACAAACTGATGTGGCATGATAAGATTGGTTGAATTAAATATCACTTGGCCCACATGATTTGTTTTTATTAATTTATATTTTCATTCAACCAACGAATTAATGCCACGTCAGTTTGTACAAGAGTTTGTGGCTGTATCATTACTCATATACAGTATTGTTTTAGATTATTATCTTATATTTTATTACAATTTAAAAAGATTATTAAAACTATAATCTAATAGTTTTTCAAATTTTAATAAAATTTAGAATTTAGAATTGAAATATATATATATATATATATAACCATTTTCAAGTGCGGGTGTCTATTTTATATTTTATTTGTGTGAATACGTTATTAAAGCATGTGGTCACGTTATTAAAGCATGCGGTTTAATAATTAATTAAAACGACTCTAATAAACTGTATAATTTAATGACATGTTCGCATTAAAAAATTGAAAGCTCCCACATTAGAGGAGGATTATAAAGAGACAGACTTTTAAATCCAAGCTTAAATATAATTTTTAGCTAATAGATTAGACTGAAATTAAGGGTCAAGATTAGACAACATGACTTGTTAATTTCATTAATAATTTTCTCTGTCCTCGCTTTAATGTTTAATTATCTTTCTTCTTTTATTTAATATTTTTCTTCTTTCTCTTCTTATAAATCTTATAAATAAATAAATGGAATAATTAAAACCATCAAAATTAAATTATTTATATAATTAGAAACTATCATTTGTATTTGAAGAATTTTGATTTATTAGTTTTCTCTTCTTTTTAATTTCTGTACTCCAAAAATATCATTTGAAGGAGATTTCGATGGTTCCAATTGGAGATTCAACATAATTCAAAGTATTGGCTTCTCTTCTTGTTCCTGAGGCATATGAAGTTTTGAAAAGAGAAAATTTCGGTTACTTTTTAACGCAATGCTTTTATCCTGTAAAAGCATTGCATGTACCGTGTGATCTTTGCTATGCTAGCTATTGCACCTGAAGCTAATACTAATGCTAATGGTTTCTTACCTTTTTCTGGATAATAGTTCCGCGATGGGGTCTGTTGAATTATAAGAGAGAATGGAGATAAATATTAAAGACATGAGAAACGTAGAGTATTAATGGGAAAAATATATTATGTAAGACAGAGAAGAATGAGTAATAATTTATTATTATTAGAGACCCCTTACATTAATTTGTTAATTTTTAAAATTATAAAAGGTCATGTCAGTTTTGACCTCAATCATTGATTAATTATAATCTAATGGTAAAAAATTATGTTTAAAAGTGTATCTTTTGAATATGTTCTTTAGTGCGGGCGCCTCTTTTTTTTTTTAACGTGAACACATTTTTAAGTCATTCGATTTAATAAAGTTAATTTTAATATTATTTAACAACATAATTTTATACTATATTAAAAATTAATTTTATTGAGTCGCACGACTTACCAGTATAATCACATTAAAAAAAATGAGAACACCTGCACCTAAGAATGTGTGTTTATAGCTTAATATCAAACGGAGGTTAAGAGAGATCATATATCCAATATTCCAATTCCACTTGCGCATGGCATACGAGTGCTGTTTTAAGAATGGGCATACAAAATATCTCATATTATTATTATAAGAAACATAGATTTTTGAAAAAATTGGGAGTTGGGACCAATTCCATGAATGTGCTTGGGGTCTCTTAACCCAAGGTCTAACCCATGGTTCGAGCCGATGATGGTGATGGCCGCTCGGCTCATGCAAGTGGAGCAAGCCGAGTAAGCGAAGATCAAATGGAGTTCTTTAAATTATTAAAAAGAAAAGAATGGCCATAATTTAACTTTAGTATAATTAAAGTGTTTTTGTGGTTAGAGGTCTCAATTGCCACGCACCTTGTTTACTGACCAAGCAAATTCAAATTTCGAGCTCTTGGCTATTATTCTTCCACGTTAAATCTTTTCATTGGAATCGATTCATTACAATTTTACTGTGTCATGTGCGGTCTTATTTGATTTTTGTCCTATGCTTTTGGCTTTATCTCTTAATGCAAGAAATCTGGTACGAGATTTGTCTAATTTCGACCAAATTGTCCTTGGAATATTTATTTTGATGGTTTAGGTTCCACTTTGATACTATTTGCTTTGATGCGAGTTTTGGTTTTTTCTAATAATCTTATCCGATGACAGCTTAGTTTTCTCTCTTTTGATGTGAGCGGATCTAAATGTCGAAACTTTTATATCACTTCAATTTATAGGACAATGAATTTTTTTTTTTTTCAAATCAACTGTATAGTAAAAAATATATATATATAAAATTAGTTAAACTAACATTCTATTTAAAATTTAGTGGAGTAGGCGTTTCTTAAATATTAAAAAAAATAAAATTGGAGTTGTATTATATAAGATTTATAAATTAATTCTAATAATTATTTGATCGTAAATATCAATATAGTAATCTCATGAAATATTAGTTGTAATATGAGCAGTAGTTTTTTGTAATTTCCACAAAAAAAAACTCTATTTAAAATTGAGATTTGTACTAAATTACAACTGTTGTGAAATAAAAAGTGCTAATATTTGTAATAAAAATATTTAAATTTTAGTGTAAGATCATCATTGATTTAAAATCATAACCATAAATCTATGATTTAACTCCAAACTCTCGCATACCTCTTAAAAATTAAAATTAAAGAAATAATGTATATGACATGCTTATTTGTTAACCACAGGCTTCGCACCCAAGGCTTTATGATGTGAGGCCAAACTGGCGCCAGCTTGGTCTTAAAGCCCAGCCCAAGGCCCCGCAATGAAATAATAAAATTAATTGATTTAACTGTTATAGCTCCTTTTTTTTTTTTTAATGAGATACAATAAAATTGATATATTTATAACCAGAATTCAATTCAATACCGCCCGTAGTTTTATCCTTACAAATTGCTTATAAATATATCTCAAAATTAGCATTTACAAACCTTCTATAAATTTGGAAGAATAGTAACTCCACCTACAAATTAATGAGGAAATGAGAGAAGAGAACTCTCATCTAAATATATATAAAAATATGTGAAATAGTCTACATAGAATATTTTGAAGGAATGAAAGAAGACCACAAACACAAGAATTTGTTCTAAGGCAAACTTCACGGTTGCCAAGCAAAAAATGGTAAGCATCTGCCAATGTAAGAGCACCGTTTGTTGAGTGGCGCCACACCCCCTTGTGTTTAGTATTAATCACAGATAACTCAGTGTTTTCAATATTTGAAACTAACAATGAGAACGAACAATGAAAATTATCTAGAACACTGTCACAAATCAAGACACTCATAAGAGAATTACTAAAATCATTATTGTTCAAAAAAAAAAATGGAATCTGACAACTATAGCACCATAAATTGATCCTTTTTCCATCACCTATCACCCACCACCCTATGGCAATTAGGAACTAAAGTAAGAATTATAGCCTTGGAATAAGATTGGGACCAATTATATAAAGAAAGTTGAAATCGACCTTTTAAGATCTCACACCAAATTGATGAAGATGTCAAAATATTCCAAGTAGTCTTAAGAAAGGTTGTGTGGTTTAGTAAAGACAATTCATGGATGCCCAAACCTCTAAAGTCCTTTGGAGCACAAACTTGTCGCCAAGAATGAGAAACCATTTTACTAGTGTCATGAGAAACAGTCCAAATAAAATTGCAGATCCAACCACATTTTTGTTTGAGGAGTGAACATGGCCACTAGTAAACCATGAAGCTGTGGAGTTTGTTATGACTTGTTTTTGACGTAGTCCAAGCAATTACAATTGGATCCCTTTTATTTCTCTTTTAGTTCTCTTTAACGTTTAAGTTTGTTTTGCATTTTGCTTTTTGTTCCTTTTTTTATGGTTTGTAATCTGATGGCACAACTATTATATAAAGCTTGCTTGGTAGTGAATAAGGGAGTGAATAAGAACATAAAAATTTGGCAGCATATTATTGTCTTGAGAGGCTTTGACCTCTCAAAGATCAATTCATTTTCTTTTTAATTATTTTTATTTACGTTTGAAACCAAGAAGTTGTAACATCTTTGGTATCAGAGCCTGGTCACAATAGAGGAACGAGTGAAGAAAAATTAAGAAACCTTGACTTCTTTATCACTAGGATAATAAGAGTTATCAACACAGTAGGTTAAGTTTGCCACTCAAATGCAAATCTTGACTCAACTCTCTAAACAAATGGAGAGGATAAGTTAGAAAGTTTCCAATAAATATCCAGAAATTGGTGAAACTTCTGTTATCCGCCATCAGGATCGAATGAGTCATGCCACTCCTCCAAGAGCTAGAGGTTATTTGAATACTTTCATTCTTAAAACTATGAAGCTGGATTTTCCAAAATATGACTGCACCAACGATCCAACGCCATGGTTATGTATAATAGAAAGGTATTTTACGCTTTATGAAATTTTAGAATCTGACAAAATTTCTTTAGCTTCTTTTTACTTAAACGAAGATACAAGACATGATATCAAATGCTGGAGCAATAACTTCTTTATATTTTATTGGAGGACTTCATGCATGGATTATAGCTAGATTTGGACCCAATCAGTTTGAAGATCAATTCAACAAATTGATCAAGTTGCGGCAACAAGGGTCAGTGTTGGAATATTAAGGAATGTTTGAGAGACAATTGGCAGGGGTGAGAATTCTACAAGAAGATCGTAAAGTGAGTTGTTTCTTAATCAGATTGAAGGACAGCATTCACACTGATTTTCAGGCACACCATCCCTCAACACTTACCATGGCTATTGGGTTAGCTAAGCTATATGAGGCTTGTGAATTGACTCAATAGAAGACTACAACAACTCAGCAAAGAACATTCAACCAGTAATAAAAAATTGGGATTCAAAATAACAATCCACTTAGTGCAACAACAGTAAGAAAAATAATGCCTACAAAGCTTTCAGAGAGGAAAAAAAAAGCTATGGTTTCATTGTAATGACAAGTACAATTCGAGCCATAAGTGTGTTTTTTTTTTATATTGAAGCTTGTTGGGAAGATCATGATGAAAATTGTGATGTCTAGATGAAGATGGATGATGTATGTGAAAATGCTACACCAAAAATATCACTACATGACGTGGCAAGAGATCAAGTGCTAGAAACAATGCGAATACAAGGAAGCATCAAGGGAAAATCAGTGGTGATTCTTATTGACTCTGGCAGCACTCACAACTCCATCAATGCTGAAGTTGCACAACGAGTAAATCTCAGCCCAAATGCCAATAACAGGCTAGAAATCATGGTTGCCTTTGGAGAAAAATTAATGAGTTCTGGAAAATGCACTTAAATGAATTTTAAAATGCAAAAGATACCCTTTACTGTAATTTTTTGTTTTGTTTTACTAATGGAGGGTTATAATATAGTACTTGAGACCCCATGGTTGAGACCGTTGGGACTTATCTAATGGGATTTTGAAAGGCTTCAAATGCATTTTGAATTGAATGTTAGAGGAGTGATTTCACATGATATAGCAAATACGATGCTTGATACAGCTCTAGTTATTAAGCTTCAAAAAAGGCAAACTGGAGTTATTTTGTAAAGTATGGAGGAAAGTGAGCAGAATGTCACGAAGGATTTGATTTCCCCACAAATCCAATAACTTTTAGATTCCTATCAAGATGTTCTGCAAGAACCAAGAGGCTTACCTCCCAAACGTAAACATGATTATTAGATTCCACTCTTTCCAGGTTGCAGACCTATATCAGTACGACCATACCGCTATCCTCATTTTAAAAAAAATGCAATTGAGCATATTATAAAGGAGCTATTAGAAGCTGGAATGATCAACTCAAGTACCAGTCTATATTCATTTCCAGTGCTGCTAGTTAAAAAACATGATAGAACATGGTGTATATGCATTGACTACCGGGCATTAAACCGCATTATAGTGAAGGATGAATTTCCAATTCCGGTAATTGATGAACTTTTCGATGAGCTAGTTGGTGCTTGCTATATTTCTAAGACAGACTTGCGCTCAGGATATCATCAGGTTTGAATGCATAAGGCCGATATTGAAAAGATAGCTTTTGAACTCATAAAGGACATTATAAATTTATAGTGATGTTGTTCGGCCTTACCAATGCTCCATCAACTTTTTAGGCCTTGATGAATGAGGTATTTAAGGCTTATTTGCACAAATTTATATTGGTGTTTTTTGATGATATTCTTGTTTACATTAGGAATTGGGATAACCACTTGGAGTATTTGTAAACTGTCTTTGATCTCTTGCAAATTAATCAATTACACATTAAGTGGGAGAAGTGTGAGTTTGGAAAGAAAAAAGTTCATTATCTTAGGCACATTGTTTCTTAATATGGAGTAGCCGTGAATCCATCAAAAATTGAAGCAATGCTTTCCTGGCCAAAAACCGAATTCTATCAAGCAATTGGGAGGATTCCTTAGCCTTACTAGGTACTACCGTAAGTTCATCTAAGATTATAAGAAAATTATGGTTCCACTCATTAACTTCTTAAAAATGACTCATTTTTGTGGACAACAGTAGTGAAGGAACTTTTAAGAAGCTGAAAATTGTAATGACGCAGGCACCAATATTATCTTTTCTTAATTTTCTAAATCTTTCATAATTGAGTGCGCTGCTTCGGTGTTGATATAAGTGCAATTCTATTACAGGATCAACTCATTGCATATTTCAGCCATGCACTTCATGGAAAAAGTCTCTTGCTGTCCACGTATGAGAAAAAAAAAATCATTGCTTTAGTACTAACAGTTCAAAAGTGGTGGCCTTATCTTTTAAGGAGAAAGTTTATGTCCGAACTGACCATCGGAGCGTCAAGGATTTATGGACTCAAAAAATCACTACCATTACTCAACAAAGATGGCTCTACAAGCTCGTGGGTTTCGACTTCGAAATTGAATACAAGAAATGAGGTGACAACGTTGTTGCTGATGCTTTGTCAAAATGGAACAATCTGATGGTTCTTTGCTTACCTTTTCACAGTCCATCCGTCATTAGGTAGATGCCATCAAGGAAGCATTGGAATCAGGCTTTGCTATAAAGGAATTAACTGAGAAAATTCAGCCAAATAAAGCCCTTGGCCGTTAGAAGTTGGCAGATGGATTGATTTTATATAAAGAACATGTATACTTGCCAAGTTCATCCACTCTTAGAAACGACATCATCCAATAATTTTATGGCAGCACCTATTAAGGCTACGTAAAGACGTTTCAAAGAATTAAGCAAATTTCTTTTGGAAAGGAATGAAGAAGCAAATTAAGGAGTGCATTCATCGATGCGATATATGCCAATGTCACAAAACAGAGCTAACTAAGCCAACTGGATTATTGCAGCTATTACCAATTCCCCAACAGATTTGGGAAGACATTTCCATGGATTTTAGTAAAGGTGTGCCATTGCCTAGAGGTAAGACAACTATTCTTATTAAGGTTGATAGGCTCTCTAAATATGCACACTTCATTCCACTCTCATATCCTTATACTGCTATTAGGGTAGCTAGATTATTCTTTGACAATATTTTCAAATTGCATGGCCTCCCTAAATCAATTGTTTATGATCGATACCCTACATTCACTAGTGCCTTTTGGAGAGAATTATTTTGCTTAAATGGGACATCATTCAACTTTAGCTATCATCCACAATTCGAGAGGCAAAGTGAGGTTATTAATAGAACTTTGGAAATGTGTTTGAGATGTTTCACAAGTTCAAGGCCTAAAGAATGGTTGAAGTGGCTTTCTTGGGCAGAGTTTTGCTATAACACAAGTTGGCATTTTGTCATTAAGAATATTGTCTTTAAAGTTGTGTATAGCCGAGATCCATCAAAGCTTTTATACTATGTCCCAAGAACAACAAAAGTAGAACCTGTAGAACGTGAGTTGATTGCTCGTGATCAAGTACTGAAAGAGGTTTGTGAAGGAATTTTGCGACCACAAGTGAGGATGAAAAAGGCTTATGATTCCTATCATCAAGAAAGTGAATTTTCTATTAGAGGTTGGGTTTTCCTCATGCTGAGGCTATATAAATAAATGTCATTAGTTATATGAAAGAATTTCAAGCTTTCTCCTCGATATTAAGGTCCTTTTAAAGTCCTTGACAAGATTGGAAAAGTTGCTTACAAATTGGACTTGCCTATTACTTCTAGACTGTATTCAATATTTCATGTTTCTGTACTTAAGAATCAAATTGGAGATAATCACATAGTTTTGAGAGAGCTACCAGCTCAAGAAGATCATGATTCAACTAAGTTATTCCCTCAAGCTGTTTTGGGTTTAAGATTGAGAAAGGGAAAGAATGAAATCTTAATTTATTGAAGTCTTTCTCCAGCTGATACAACCTGGGAAGAACGTGAAATAATTCAAGAATGGTATCCTGATTTCACCCTTGAGGACAAGGGTGTAAATTAAGGGGGGGAAGAACTGTTATGACTTGCCTTTGACTTAGTCCAAGCAGTTACAATTGGATCGCTTTTATTTCTTTTTTAATTCTTTTTAACGTTCAAGTTTGTTTTGCATTTTGGTTTTTATTCCTCTTTTCATAGCTTGTAATCTGATGGCACAATTATTATATAAAGCTTGCTTGATAGTGAATAAGAGAGTAAATAAAAATATAAAAATTTGGCAGCATATTGTTGTCTTGGGAGGCTTTGACCCCCTTAAAGAGTCAATTCCTTTTCTAATCTTTCTTTTAATTATTTTTATTTATGTTTGAAACCAGGAAGTTGTAATACAGTTACATGGCTAGGATAATAGACTATACAAGTTAAACTCGACCAGCAATAGAAAGTAACTTTCATATCTAGCGTTCTAGCTTCCCTCTAACTCTATTAACAATACCCACAACTGCTGCTTTTTAGGAATTCCTTGGAATATAAGAACTCTTAAATATATGAAAGTAACTTGACTCACCTGAAACCCCCAAAATAATTTTAAAAAATTGATCTTATGACTCATATACATGCTTTTAAACAATAAAGATGTAACTTTATTAATCACTTAGCTTGAAGCACAACTTTAAGACTCCAAAAATCCTATCAAGTTAGAAAGAGAGCCATGGATACTCACCACGAATAACTATCTCAAGTAGTGGCGAAGCCAAAATTTTAAAATTTAAAGAGGACCAAGTAGTATAAAAATAATTATTTAGGGGTCAAAGTCTAAAAAAACTAAGTTTGGTAGGGGCTAATTCATTAAAAAAATTGTCTATTTTAATTGCCAAAGAATCATCCATACTAACAATCCACCCCTCTCCTCCAAAGAAGGATTCTAGTAAATAACCAAAAATAACACTTGGGCTAAGGGTCAAGTTGGTAATTTTTCTTACATCTCCCCCCCCCCTCTCGGAGCCCATGTATCATACACGCCCCGAAAATAAAGAGCCTTGAATACTAGAAGAAAAACACCTATATCTAACAAGATTAGGTGAATACCCAAAATTGTGGTTGAGACGACTTAAAAGTGATTTTTAACTTCCAAATAAAGAGCCTTGAATACTAGAAGAAAAGCACCTATACCTAACAAGATTAGGTAAATACCCAAAATTGTGATTGAGACGACTTAAAAGTGATTTTTAATTTCCAAATATAAGAGTGTCTTGTTATATTATAACTCGGTGAGTTTGAAGTTGATTCACAGAGAAATGATTTAATTTGTTTATTTAAATTTATCAAAAAAATAAAAATATGCAGTTTAGTTCAAGAAAAACTATGAAATTGAATTAGTTAGGGTTATGGATCCACTCCTAGTAATAAATTCAATTTAACAAATTCTTTTTATTTTATTTTCCAAAAGATTAATTGTATAAATTAGAATAATTTTTCCATTAATTTTATTATGGATTAAGAACTAAATGTGCCAAAACTTAATTTGTCTACAATAAATCAAAATACCATTTTTTCATACTTTACACTAAGATATTAAGAATTCATTGTGCCAAACTCCCATATTTGTTTATAATAAACCAAAATTTCAAAAATTAAAATATGGATAAAATTAAATAGAAAATAATTCAATTTGTACAATTAAAAATAGAATTTGATTAAATCATATTTTTTACTAAGAGTTTCACCTGCCCCTAATTATGAATATTTAGTTAAACATTTTTTAAATAAAGAAAATTATTAAAATTGAAAAACACATAATTAAAAAATAGAATTTGAAAATTAAAATAAAACTAATTTTATTTATTGAAAATATATTACAAAGAGAGATGTGAAGAAGAATTTGGGGGGAAAGAAGAGAAGAGAATGTGTGAAGATGTGAGTTCCCCCCCTCTATTTATACTAATACATGGTAAATCCACATCACACAAATAAATAAATCTAATTACATCTTAACCTTACATTTGTCCCACTAATAAAACATAAACCTAACTTAATTCATTCAAGCACATCCAACACATTCCACTAACAATTACCATACCTAACATGATAAAAACTTATAATTTTACAATTACCACATTTACCGTGGTAAAAACGTAAAAATTTCTCGGACTTTCGGAATCCAAATTTGACATCTGTACATTTGTTTGGAGTCTCAAATTGCATAAAATTATTATTTTTACCTAATAAACACACAAAAATATACAAAATCAAATACTTAAAAAAATAATTAGAAATTCACAATATGTTACACAATAATAGCACAAAATAACATTTTTACCCCTTAACAAACATACAATTTTTAACATTAATCAGAATGTATAAATATTCTAGTAACTTAGTAAGTGGATTTAAAAAAGAAGGCTTATTGTGCCAGGGTCCTTTTTTGTTTTGGGGGGGGGGGGGACTAAAACTTCATTGACTAAAAATGTTACGTATATTTGTCTTTATCTACATAAGCATAAATCTCACTTAGAACTTCTTCTATTTAAGCTTTCTCGATAGAATTACATAGAATCGATTAGGCTAGATGATGTACAGCTTCATTGCAAGATCGTGGAGTAAAAGAGCTCTTAGAAGAAGACAAGACTTTTTGAATTTCAGATATTAACAACTCCACTTCACACCTGCTTGCAATTTTGTTATTAATGAAATTAACCACATTAAAAGAATCTGACTCAATTATAGCTCGACCAGCCCAATGTCCTTGGCAAATTGAACTCCTTTTTGCACAACAATAGCTTCCACAAACTCCACATCTCGAGAAAAAAAAAAAACATCTTGCAAATAGAATTACTAGGATTAATAGGCTTAATACTGTCGTTGGTTCTACCTTGCAGAGTGCCCACTCTAAATGAATTCACTATATTCTTAGCTCTAATGACAACTTCTTGAGGCTTACTGGTAGCATTACTATGAATCATACGATTCCTAAATAGCCAAATTGACCAACAAACTCATCTTTTGTGAAAATAGATGCTATAGAACGGAAAAGTTGGAAATCTCCAATGGCATTGTAATCTTTATACTGGAATATTAAAATCTCGTCAGCTTCCATACCTTCTTCACTTGGTTATATATACCCTACCAAAGCATGATAATTATCCTCATAAGCAAAACCACCACAATAAGGGCGTGAAGGAGCAACTTGAATTTTCCTTTTAATGCGAATTTGAATAGGTGGATAGAATATTGTAAAAGGCTCTCCAATAAAATATTTTAATTCTTTTTTTTAGACAAATTCCAAGAATACTTCTTCCACTACCCTGTATTATTGCTAAAACTAGAAGGCAAGTCATTAAGCTTCGAGACCAGCTGATCCTCCAATGCTTTTCGTGAGGAGGATGCAAATCAAATCTTGAAAATTCCACGGCCTGGGTTCTTTTTGGTTACTCTTTTGCTTTTGGTCAACAGTTTATTCGTTAGATTTAAATCTACCGAACAAATAATGATGTAATGAAATGAAGCAATGGATAATGTAAAGTTAAATAACTTTTATTACATAAATCTTCAATTTGTTATCTTGCTTAGTTTTATTTCAGGCCAGTCCAAAATTGGAACGGCATAATGACAAACCTAATCAATAGTTTCTTCATGTTTATGGATAAATTCATCGATTACTAAAATAACATTAATTAATTACAAATTTTTAAAAATCAAATGAAAAAAAAAAAACATATCATTTGAAATATATATTTTTCAAATAAATTTATCCCTTACAAATATAAGTTTAAATTTAGAATATAACATATTTGTCCTTAAATTTTAAATTTCTCAAGTAAGAAGTTTTTATTTATTAGTTTCAAATGATTATCTGATCCTGTTGAAACTACTAAAATATCTTTTAGTACTAAGTTAGGTGCTCCTGATTTTTAAGATTAACACCTATTATTTTTTAAGTTATATTATAATGAGAAATCTATCAAAACATCGTAAACTAATTATGTAATGATGTAATATGAATATCTAAACTTAAAAAGGTTAGATTTATTTTCAAATATTTGAAAAAAAAATTAATCTGTAAAAATACAGGAGAGATTGCTTGAATACTAGTCTCAAGATTCAAGAATGATGAGTAGTACCCATAAGGCCATAACCCAGTCAATAATTGATCTGAATTCTGGAAGGACCTAAGTAATACAATTGTATGAAAAATATCCTTTTTCGAAAATATGTAAAATACAGGGATTATGTTAACGAGAGCATCTTTGAAATAATATTCGGTCGTCTGATACAGGCACGTGCTGATAACTCCGTCTTTCAACGACTTTTCAATCGCGTCACTATTGGGTAACATTAAAAAAACCTCTAAAATTCTAATAATTAAAAAAATGTAAAACCAAAAAAAAAAAAATGAAAAAAATATAAAAAATGAAAACGAAAAGAAAAAAAAAAAACAAAAACACTCTTCTTTAATCTCTTACAAGATCTGGTCGCATTTCAATTCGCTTCCCTCAAATCAATTTGAGTCCTTTTACGTGAACATCGAAAGACTCGTTTCAAGGTCAGTTCCTTTACTCTTCTTTCATCAATCTTTCCTCATTTAATTTGATATCTATTCTTTTAATCTTCAATTATTTATTTGTTTTTATTAATTAATGCGCCGTGAATTTGGGATTTGTGATTTGCTGTCTGGGTTTGTTTCGTTTAGATCTGTGGTTGAAGTTCCCTTTTTATCTTCGAAGTAAATTAGCTGTCAAAGAAAGAATCAAAAGAAAAACCCTCGCTTCTGTTTGGTGGGCGAGAAAGCTTGGGAAAATGAAAAGATAGAATCTTGCATCTTTCTTTTAGGTGGGTTTTCGTTTTTTTTTTTTGTTTTGTTTTGGGTATTTCTTTGGATCTTTGGTTGATGGAAATATATAGAGGAATACGGCTAATGAATTGCATTTTAAGTAAGTCTTTGTAATTTTTCCCCTTTTTTTCCCCACTTTGTTAAATTTAAGAGGTTTTTGTTTTCATGGGCTTTTTATTATGATTATTATTTATGGGTTTCTTTAAGTAATTAGGTATTTGGTGTATTTACTTGTGAGATTTGGGCAGGTGTTCATGAGTGTTAATATGTGATGCTATCATAAATCCGTATCTGGATCTCTGATTTGAAGCTTGCATTGAATGAATAACCATGGCGGCAATTAGCGTTAGTAGTGCAGAGGTGTTCATCATTAATGCTTAAATTGGGATTAGACTTGAAGCTATTGTAGTCACTAGGGTTGTCATTGAAGTTTTTAAGAAGCACTGCTATTCATTCAGTTACATTTATGCATCTGTTATATCTGGTGATCTCTATGCTTACGAATATGTAATTAGATTGGACTGTGCTATATATTTGCAGGACTTTTCATACTTAGATTGAATGGAAGGAATTGGAGGCGACACTGCCTCGGCGGCATCCCCTGTATCACAATGGGGACATGATGCTTGGAGGCTATATCAGTATTACCTGGACAAGACTACTCCACATGCAGTTTATAGGTGGATTGGAACCCTTGTAATTTTGGCAATCTACTGTTTGCGGGTTTTTTATGTGCAAGGATTCTACATCATATCCTATGGTCTTGGGATCTATCTCCTGAATTTGCTTATTGGGTTTTTGTCGCCTCTGGTTGATCCTGAAATCGAAGTCGCTGATGGGCCTTTGTTGCCGACAAAGGGTTCTGATGAATTCAAGCCTTTTATTCGCCGACTCCCAGAGTTTAAATTTTGGTAACAGAAATGTCTCATGAATGCTTATAATGTTAGTGTTTTGCATATCTTGGAAAATTCTGTAGCATTTTGGTTCGAATATTTTATAGCCGATCTGGCAATGCTTGTTCTCTTGTTAATTAATCTATAGGTTGCCTAGTTTATTTGGGGCTTTTGCTGTGATGTGAGGAAGCCATGAATAGTTGGGATGTATCGAACCTCATTGTTTGTTTAATATTAAGGCTACTTCATGTCAGTGACCTAATAGATGTTTTAATTGTCATTCCAATTTCGGACCTAACAGATGTGTCATAGTGACAGTAGTTTTATGTATAGTTAGCATTCTTTCTTAAAGATTGGACCCAACAAACCCCTGTTCAACCTTAATGTCACCTGAGTCACTGCTTATATCACGTCATAAGTCTCTGTACAGGGTATCTCCTGTATTTGCTTTCTTATATTTTCTAATTTGAAATGTTACAAATGGTTAATAAACTCTAATACACGGTAAGTTCTAGGCCTTGTTTCCTGTCCTAAAAGTTTCTATGTTGAATTTTAGTAGATTAGATGATCTCCCCACTGGCCATGGATCTTTGAAATACGTGATGGTCTATAGATGTTTAATTTGCTATTATGCATGTTAATTTGCGGCTCTCATTTCTTCTCCTGAATGTTATTATGCTGGAGAAACTCTCTCTGTTTCTCTGGCATTCTATCTTTGAAATAAATGGATGTGTTGGCACTTTACACACCGTTTTCATTACTCATTTAATGTTACTACCCGCATTCGTATTACTGATGTTTGATTTTCTGAGTGCTGTTTTATAAATTAATTATGAATCCCAGTGACATTCTTCTGTGAATGAACTGCTTCTTTAGCAGGGGTTATGTTCTATGGTTGCTGATTTGGTTACTGATGCAGTCTTACGTTACAGTGCCATCCTTGTGTGACTCTGAGATGATTTGATTTTCTGAATGCTGTTTTTTAAATTAATTATGAATCCCAGCTTCATTCTTGTGGGATGACCTGCTTCTTTAGCAGGGGTTTATGTTGTATGTTTGCTGATTTGGTTATTGATGTGGTCTTAGGTTATAGTGGTATCCTTGTGTGACTCTGTGATGACCTTTCTCATTCCATATCTTGTTAACTCTTACATTTCTTGAGACATTGGGAGCATGTCATTTAGCTAGATTGAAATGTATGAATCTCTTCGATAAAGAGGGGATAGAATCTTGTTATTGTTGCTGATCGTAAAATTTTCCTTATGCTGTGGTTTCAGGTACTCCATGACCAAGGCTTTCTGCATAGCTTTTGTAATGACATTCTTTTCTGTGTTTGATGTTCCTGTGTTTTGGCCCATATTACTTTGTTACTGGATTGTTCTGTTTGTTCTTACAATGAGACGCCAAATCGCACACATGATCAAATACAGATATATCCCGTTCAACATTGGAAAACAGGTAAGCACTAAGCACTTGAATATGGTGGCCACATATCTTTTTATCACCAGTGCTCTGAAGTTAACAGATTTTTGGTTCTTTGACAGAAGTATGGTGGTAAGAAACCTTCATCAAGTGGCGGTGGCTCCCGTGGGGACTGAAGCAGAACTTATTCACAGAGCCAGTAGAAAAAGGACTGGATGGGGATAAAAAAATAGGTTATGGGAAGATATTATAATTGAATTTTTTCCTTTCAAGGGACATGCACTTGGTTATTATGAATGAAGCTTATAGTAGACATAAAGTTCAATAGTGCGGGATTGCTAAAATGTTGCAGAATTGAAACTTTAATGTTTACGCTCATGTTATGAAGATTCCAAGATTGTTGGCAATGTAATTGCATGACCCATTATAACAAAGATTTTATGGGAAATTTTTCATTCGTTTATTAGTTAGTGTAATGTTGTCAAAAGCCTTTGTCATCCCACATGGTTTACTGGAAGATAGCATGGAAACACTATTTGTATTGTACAATGCTTGTGACAAGAAATTGCAGTTTTTAGCTTACCTGAATGGGGAAATGGATCTCTGTGAGTGTAGCCTTTTATGCCACTTTGGTTCGTGCGAATATAACTTTTGGTTGCTCTTCATTTTAAAGAATGACGCTTATCAGTTTTAAAAGTAAATTGGTTGAGGTGGAAATATTTATTTCTAATCAATTTCTAGTCCATTTGACATAATTTCTTAAAGATTGAAAACCCTAATCTGATTTTCTGTTTTATCGCAAGAACAATATGACAAATTGATGTGGATTTCACCAGCGAAAGATTACATGGTTGTGTTTTGGCCGGGTCGAATTTGCTCATGGGATGACTGAGAGACAAACCAAAATATAAATAAGTTAATAGGTTCAACAGGATTATGCTCTAAGGTTTATGAATTAGTAATTTTTATTTTAGTTAACTCCACTTTTGAATTATTAGATTTAAACCCCAAAAAAATAATAATAATTTGTTAAAAAAAATACCTAGTCCATGTTGGATTAGGAAACTTCCTGATAATTGGGAGAACTCTAGTGAAGTAATGCTTCTTTTTCCTAAGCTAAAATGGAAACTAGTAGTTGTTTATAAAAGGTTGCAAATTGATAGCAAGTTTCCCGTTTGTTGTTTAATTTGTTATTTGTTCTCTCTTGCTCTCGCATTTGTGTCTCTGACAAATTAAACATGCATTCAATCGTATCATGGCTTTTAGAAGTTATAGTTTTTACTAGCATCACCTTCAAAACAAATTAAAACTCACATACATACAAAAGGAGAATCTGTATTCTTGTTCGTCCATAGTAATGGACAAGTATTCTGGTTTCAAAGAACTTGGTAGAGGAGCATTCGGGCGTGTCTTTCAAGCTTTCGATGAGCACACTGGAGAAGCTGTTGCAATCAAAGAATTGAAGCAGAGATATGCTTCATGGGAGGATTGCCTCAATTTGAGAGAAGTTAAGTGCTTGAGGAAGTTGAATCATTCAAACATTGTGAAGCTTAAAGAACTCATCCAGAACAACAACAGATTGTATTTGGTGTTTGAATGCATGGAGTGCAATCTTTACCAACTTATGGCTGCAAGAGATCGGAAGCTTTTCTCTGAACCTGAAATCAAGGCATGGCTTTTCCAAGTTTTCCAGGGACTTAGTTACATGCACCAGAATGGGTTCTTTCATCGAGACCTGAAGCCTGAAAACTTGCTTGTTTCGCAAGGTATTATCAAGATTGCTGATTTTGGTCTTGCAAGGGAAATCAAGTCTGGCCCGCCTTATACGAATTATGTAGGATCACGATGGTATAGAGCCCCGGAAATTCTGTTGCAGTCAGAGTTGTATAGCTCAAAAGCTGACATGTGGGCTATGGGAGCTATCATGGCTGAATTGTTCACTTTTTGTCCTCTTTTTCCGGGTGCTAGTGAGGCTGATCAGATGCACAAAATATGCGGTGTTCTTGGGAGTCCTACAATGGATTCTTGGGCCGACGGACTTCGCCAAGCAAGGGCAATTAAATATCAGTTCCCACAGTTACCCCGAGCCAATCTCTCCGCATTGATGCCATCAGCAAGTCGGGATGCAATCAGCCTGTTCGAATCACTTTGTTCTTGGGATCCCAGCAAAAGGCCTACTGCTGCAGAGGCCTTGCAGCACCCTTTCTTCAAGAGATGCTTTTATGCTCCACCCCATATTCGCTCAACACCAGCCGTTGCTACTACAACAGCAAACCAACCAGCAGCAGCAACAAGGGGAATGTTGAAGCAGCGGCGACAGCAGCAGCAGCAGCAGCAAGGTGCTAGGATGTGTGCTGATGAGGCTTCATCTAATTCGCAGATGGTTGGGAAACTCTCTCCTCTGGATTTGATTAAACAAGTGCAACAGAAATCTGTCAAACAACCAAAATATTCCCCGGCCGCCGAGAAGAAGAGTCCAACTTCCATTAACAAAGACAAAATTGCACAGCTGAAGCTACCTCATATGATGAAGACTGGAGTCCAATGGAATGCTGAATCAGGAAACTTGTTTCTCAGACCAACTCAAAATCTGGAACCTGGCAGAATATAACACAATAAATTTGATTGAAGACAGAAGGGCTCTTTTGAACTGAATGGGGCTATTTATGCTAACATAATGGTGTAATTGATCCAATGTGAACTATTTGAATGTATTATTTCAATTACAAAAAGTTAATACACAGTTTTCCAAAATTACCAGCTCTTGTGAAATGTGAATTGTGATTTGCCAAACCTTTATGGTTATTTTTTGTTTTCTTCACATCTACGGGGGGCGTGAATGATATAGTCTAAAACATATGGGCCTTAGTTAGAATTTAGTACAATTTCAGGAACTGGACTTAAATGGTAATATGTCAAATATTTGGATCTATATGTAATTAAGCAAAAATATGGGACTCGCTTTAGACAATACCAGTCTCCTTTGTTAGGGTTTATGTTCTAAAAACCTCACAACTCTGTTTCTCGTTCACTCAAAAACCCGGAAACTCATTGAAAGAGAGGAAAAAAAAAATCAATGGGTAAAGTAAAGGGGAAGCATCGTTTGGATAAATATTACCGTTTAGCGAAAGAACACGGCTACAGATCTCGAGCTTCATGGAAACTCGTCCAGCTCGATTCCAAATTCTCCTTCTTACGCTCATCGCACGCCGTGCTCGACCTCTGCGCCGCTCCAGGTGGGTGGATGCAGGTGGCAGTGCAGCGGGTCCCGGTAGGGAGCCTCGTTCTGGGTCTTGACTTGGTCCCGATCGCCCCCATTCGAGGAGCCGTATCGCTTGAGCAAGATATAACGAAGCCCGAGTGTAGGGCTAGAGTGAAGAAGGTGATGGAGGAGCATGGGGTTAGGGCTTTTGACTTGGTTTTGCATGATGGGTCGCCTAATGTTGGTGGTGCTTGGGCTCAGGAGGCCATGAGTCAGAACGCTTTGGTCATTGATTCTGTAAAGCTGGCTACGCAGTTCTTGGCTCCTAAAGGAACCTTTGTTACTAAAGTATGTGTGCTGTTCTTTTTTAAAATAATTCTCTTTTGGGTTATTTTGTCTCGTTTATTTGCGTTTATGATGCTATATGTTGTGTTGGTTTATTATAAAAGATGGGCTAATGTGGAAAAAAAATTACTTAGATGTCTATACCAATAGTTGCATAGGCAATGTGTTCTGTTTTTTTGTATATGATTATATTTTGTTTCTTTGATTGGGAAATGGATTCATATTGTAACCATAAATTGTTGACACTGGTGCTGAATGTTTATTTGTTCTTTTGGATTAGGTTTTCAGGTCACAGGATTATAGTTCTGTCCTCTACTGTCTCAAGCAGGTGATTCCCCCTCCCTCTCCCCCCCCCCCCCCCCCCCCCCTCTCTTCTTTTTGATTTGCTGTGGGTAATATTGGCTGGAGCCAGTTTGTTCTGAAATTAGGTTTTGGTGTGCAGTTATTTGAAAAGGTTGAGGTGGATAAACCTGCTGCTAGTCGTTCCGCATCTGCTGAGATATATCTTTTGGGTATAAAATACAAGGCTCCTGCAAAGATCGATCCACGTCTTCTTGATGTGAAGTATCTGTTTCAGGGATCTGTTGAACCGCGTAAGGTAATGATATGGGAAATTCATAAAAAAATGACTCGTGGGTTACTCAAAATATTTTCTCTTTTTTAATGAATTGGTATTTAATTATAAACTTGTTTATATAAATTCTTGTTGTATAGGTGGTGGATGTACTCAGAGGAACAAAGCAAAAGAGACATCGTGATGGGTAAGCTCCTTTTCTTTTTTGATGGACTTATTAGTTTCAGAAATTCTTCACGTGGCAATGTGAAGAAACCTATTGGAATTCCAAACAATTGAATTTATAAATAGAACAAGCTTTTTGTTCTTTCTCATATGAACTGGCGATGGATCTCAATGTGTCATGAGGATATGTGGTCAGCAAGCAACATTCTACTTGCTGATCTTTTCAGATTACTCTGAGAAAAACTAATTAAAACAAAGGAATTTACTGGTTATTGTCCTTACTGAATGTTTTTGTGTATATTTATAACTGTGCAACTACACGATGGCTATTGCTAACTAAAGTCATATTACAGTTATGAAGATGGAGACACGACTTTGAGGAAAGTTTCTTTGGCTACTGATTTCATTTGGTCCAATAATCCTCTTGAGATTCTTGGTTCAGTTACTTCCATAACATTTGGGGATCCGGCTTGTTCAGCAATCAAGGATCACGAATTGACAACAGAAGAGGTCATTTATCATTATTATCCTGATCCTATTCTGTATTTAACCTTGTTTTGGTCTTCTACAGAAGGTTTAACTAATATGAACCTATGTGCTGTCCAGGTTAAAGCTCTTTGTGATGATTTGCGTGTTTTGGGAAAGCAAGACTTCAAGCATCTATTGAAGTAAGTTATATATACCCTTTATTTATTGTATAACTAGTAAGAACTTTGAGACATGAAGGAAAACGTCAATTTTGGTTTGTGCAAATGCTTGTCAATAAATATAACAGTTGGTATTAATATATAGGCCTATAAAAAGGGTAGTAAGCTTGTTTTAAATGTCTGTTCTGTCATGAAGGTGGCGAATGCAAATAAAGAAGGCCTTTTCTTCTGCAGAAAAGGCTACCGTGCCTGCTTCTGCTTCTGCTCCTACTGAAGGCGAAAATGAGGAGGATGCAGATAACAGAGTACTCAATGAAATGGAGGAATTGAAATATGCCATGGATCAGCGAAAGAAACGTGAAAAGAAGCTTCTAGCGAAAAAAAGGGCTAAGGTTGGCTGCCTTGTTTCCCTCTCCCCATTTTTCCTTTATGCACATACAGAATTAAATTTACACATTTTCGGAATTTTGGAAGACGTGAAGTTTGATCAATATATATGGTAATCAATAATGTAGAGAGAAATTGTGCAAGGGTAATCCCAGATGTGCAAAGAGACTTGCGATAAATTTACTAGAGCACTCCCAAAGTTGACATGAATTACAAGAAAAGTAAAAAGAAGCCCTCAAAAGGATAACTCATAGTTATTTTAGGGGAGTACCTATACATTCTGCTTAATTTTTAGCCTAAGGATCTCTCTGTTTCTTTATTTGTTTACTTAAGTGGAGGATTGAAATATGTACATAAATATGAAGAGGAAATTGAAAATCTGGAAAGTTATCAAGTTTCTTTAGTAGAATTCTTATAAATATTAGCAGCCTGCCTTCCCATCGGTTTAGTGTAGCATCTTTTCTATGCTTGAACAAGTTTTCCTTCCTATATTATGTAGATTTTAGGAACAACTTCAATGTGTTTCCATTTACGTCAAGCAAAAAAAAAAAAGAGAATCGAAACCCATAAATATTTGGCACTGAAATCCACTTCTCACAGAAGTATCGAAGAATGGTTTTCATGTTTCATATTGGAGGAGAGAGGAGACAATTGGGATATGTTCACTTCTGCTTTTTTAGTTTGAGTGATGGCATTCTCATCATTAATGCCTTTTGTTGGCATGCATTTTTTTATTGACTTCTTGTTTTTGTCTTTGGATATACCAGGACAAGGCACGGAGGGCAACTGGGATGCAAATAGACGTTATGCAAGATGATTATACTGATCACGAATTATTTTCTCTTTCTTCCATTAAGGTATACTTCCACTTCTTTCTTTTTGCCTTTTCCTGTGATCTTTGCTATTTGGAGAGAAACCATATTTCAGTTTTGCATACATTATTTGTCAAAGTCAAACCCATTGATGGGATTGTAAATTGTATTATTATTCTACACTATGTAATTGGGTTATGAAATTCAAAGCCCTTCCCTGTTGTGATTTTAATGTTTGAGTGGGATAAGCCCGGTTGATCAGGATTTTTGAGGTGGAAATAGGTGGTATTGGAATCCCCCTCATACCAACTTTGGAGGGGACTAGTTTAATTTGAGTTTGTGCCTGGGGTTGGGCGGGGTGAATTGCATGGTCAGAAAAGAAAAATGGCTGGGTAGGACAATTTTCCCATTGGATGGTAATGACAGAAGTTTAATTTTTATATTAGTTGCAGTTTTAATTAATTACTTTTATCGAATTCAACAGTGTGGTCTAAGGTTAATATCTCATTCTTGTATGAACTTGAATGATCGATATTTAGGGGAAAAAAGATCTTGCTGCTGTTGAATATGATGATGATGATGTGAATGCTGCTGCTGAGGACAGTGAAGACGAAAGACCCAATAGAGACACTCAAGAGCATGTGTCCAGTGACATTGACTCTGATGAAGAACGCAGAAAGTAATTCTTTTCTACCTTTATCTTCTGTCGCATTAACTTGACGCCAACTTATGACTTTGTGATCTTATGACATATCTCTGGTGTTAGGTATGATGAACAATTGGAGGAGGTTCTTGATCAAGCTTATGAAAACTATGTGGCTAAAAGGGGAGGAAGTACAATGCAACGAAAACGTGCGAAAAAAGCCTATGCCCAAGAGGACCAACTCTCAGAGGTATGTGGTCTTCGTGGTCGAATTGTGTGTGTATGTTTGCAGTCAAGCACGTGTTTTTCTCCTATGCTTTTTGCAATTAGGTTGTGTTAGGACTTGGGGGAGTATAAAATCTCAGTTTCCCTTGTGGCTTATGTGGCCTCTCTTTTTCTCACTTTGTCATGATTCTTGTTGCCTTCACATTGTAATCCTTCTTCTTCTTTGTAAATTCATTGTAGCACTGGTCGATGGTGATTTATTAGGATCACACTTTCTTTTATTAGTATAGAATTACTGTAAAACTTCTCTGTACCGATACTCTCTGTAGGAAAAATGTCCATATAGTCATAAAAAAATTTAGTCCCAATTTGGGCCAGTTATAAATAAGAATAAACTTCACATAGTAATAAGTTAATAACTTTTATAGATCTAGGCTTAAGGAACTTGCCTCCACATAGTATTACTAATCTGTATATTGCAAAAAAATATGTTACATGAAAGATTTAAGATGAAATATAATATTTTTCTAAAGTTGTTTGGGACAATGATTTATTCTTTAGATTTTCAATAAAATGACTTCGCATATTCTCAACACTACATAGATGGATATATGTACTAGTTTTTTGAAACTATATGTTATATCTCTTTTAACGATGTATATACATTAAATTTGACATGCTTCATTAATTAATTATCAATGCAGCACATGCTTTACCTATGTCCTGCTTGCACTAAGTATAACTAAGTTGAAACAATAATTTTTGTAACTTGTATCAAGTTATAACATCTTCATAGTAGTAAAATTAGTTTAGTCCCAACAATGACTATAGAGAGATTTTACCGTATATGCAACATTAAGTATTTTGTTTTTGCTGTGCAGGGTGATGAGGATGAAGACACTATGCATACTAGTTATGATTCAGACAAAGATCAGGGTGATCTAGATGCAAATCCTCTCATGGTACCACTTGATGATGGTATAAGGCCAACACAAGAGGAAATTACAAATAAGTGGTTTAGTCAGGAAATTTTTGCGGAAGCTGTACAAAATGGAGATTTGGGGAAATTGGGCAGTGAAGATGAAACGCAGGTGGATAAACAGGCGGAAAAGCATTCTATCCCAGAAAAGTCCAAGCAGAAGATGGCAAATGATGCTGCAGGTCCTAAGAGCACGCACAACCAAGTGTCAGAGGTGGAAGGTGATTTTGAGATAGTCCCTGCTCCAGGCGCGGATTCCAGTGACGACTCATCCTCTGATGAATCAGAAGATGAAGAGGTTGATACAAAAGCTGAGATATTGGCTTGTGCAAAGAAGATGCTAAGGAAAAAGCAAAGGGAGCAGATTCTGGATGATGTTTACAATAGGTACATGTTTGATGATGATGGCTTGCCAGACTGGTTTTTAGAAGAGGAAAGGAGGCATCGGCAAGCAATTAGGCCTGTTACCAAGGAGGAGATTGCTGCAATGAAAGCACAATTCAAAGAAATTGATGCCCGACCTGCTAAGAAGGTGGCTGAGGCCAAAGCCCGAAAGAAGCGGGTTGCCATGCGAAAGCTTGAGAAGGTTCGCAAGAAGGCGAATGTCATATCAGACCAAGCAGACATCTCTGATCGCTCAAAGAGGAAGCAAATTGAACAATTATACAAGTCAGCTGTACCCAAAAGGCCTAAAAAGGAATATGTGGTTGCGAAGAAGGGAGTTCAAGTGAGGGCTGGAAAGGGGAAGGTTCTTGTTGATCCACGAATGAAAAAGGATTCAAGGACACATGGATCTGGCAAGGCCAGAAAAGGTGGTTCGAAGAAGGGGAATATTGGCAAGGCGCGCAAAGGTAAAGGATCTGTGAAGGCTTCGTCAAAGAAAGGAAAGAAAGGAAACAAGTGAACAGAGATGGGCATGCATGGCTGAACTGGCAAAGTTCAAAAAGATTTTGGTCATTTTTTTAATTCCTTTGTCAATGTTACTTCATTTTTGGTTTCTTTTGTTTCATTTGTGCACGACCGTTATAATGTACCGCATCAACTTAAAGAAAAAGTGTAATGAATCACGAGTTAATTGTTGCAGGCTCATTTAGGAAGTGTAGAATGTTATTGGTCTTCTTGTAGGGTTACGGCGTATCTGCCCTCTTTCCAATAATCTACTCTTTTATCTTGGAACTGGTTCACGCACATAACGAGATTTTGTTTTTTAAATTCCAAGATGTTAGTAATCATGTATTCGTTAAATTTGTTCTCAAGTGTACTAGATCTTTAGTGTGGATGGAGGATTATCCAACTCTTTAAAATGTTATCTTTTATTTAATTTCTAAAATATAATACTTTTTTTAATTAAAAAAAAAACAATTGTTTATTTCACTTTAATTTTAATTTTATGTGATTTTTAAAAGATAAAAGGTTAGGAAAATGAGTACTAATAATCTTATAACACTTTTCAAAAACTATAATTAATTTTCAAAAAGAAAATAATAATACCAAATTGTTTATTATCTTGCGGTTCGACTTTTACTCTCACACCCATAAAGTGGGTTCATAGCATTATATCATCCATAAAAATAATTTGACATGACAATTAGTGATAAATTAGTTTAATTTTCGCCTTTAGATGAATTTATGACTATAATTATTTCATAATGACTTAATCTAGCGCGCAGTTGCACATTCGTTTAGCGGCTGTAGAACCTATATCATAACATGGTCTTACAAATTCGACGGACAACCAGAAGAAAGTAAGGCCAGCCACCATAATTTTTTCCATTAAAAACCAAAGATTGCAACAAGCCAATTATTTATTTACCAAGAGTCCAAGATCCTGCAAGCTGCAGCTGGAAACAGAGAAGGGTTACACAAACTGATTGAGGTACTCATCAACTGTAGTGTACTTGACATCAGGAAAAAGCTGCGAGGCTTCAACTCCAAACGATGGTTCAATCTCGAAGTTGGTTTGAACTCCGTTCATGAAAACAGAGTGATAAATTGATAATATCACATTTTGTGGAGGTGCAGCTTCTGCAGCATTTTGGAGAAGACAGGATCAATAACATTTACGGCACAGAATTTATGGCTCTCTTAAATGACATTTAAAAGAGAGAGTTTTAACTAACCTTGAATATTCTTTAGGAGCTGCTCCTCTGAAACATACTCCCTTTCGAGGGTTTTGCCAATCTTTCTCTCCCACAGAGACACAAGATCATTGAATGAGTAAATATTACCAGGAGGCTGAATGTAAAGGTTTTTGTTCAAGGTTCTCGGATCATCAACCGCTTTGATAGTGTAGGTTGCAATATCATCTTCCTTGTTATAAACAGCTGAAAATCAAATGACGAAACTAAGTTAGATTCATTTAACTATTTTGCAATGAAGTTATTTAGACTCTGTTTGAAATTGTTGTGTGCCAGCCATGATGTGGCAGTTCAGTATCTGGTAATCACTTAGAACTCTATCTTGACATCTAAGTTGACTACATAGGGTTCATTTAGTATTAGGGTCTTAGGGAGGAAAGAAAAAATCTTTAATTGTAATATTTTTGACAAAACTAATAAGCGTATTATAAGTTTTTAATCAAACAACCGTTGGATAAAATCACCTTGGCTTAAAAGTTAAGGATACAGGTGCTCCCTAATAGTAGTACCAATTAGACCATAAGTTAAGCTCCGTTTGTGGAGAAATACATCAGAGGTACCATGTCAATCATACAACAAGCAAATAATGTCACGATATATGTGTATTTATTTTGAAAAACCATCATGAAAGTGGTGGTTGTATTAAAATCAACTACACATGTCATTCATGCATTAATTAGTTGTAATACATTTAAAATATTCTAAAATTTCTCCCGTTTGTGTGGCAGCCATGACGTGGCAATTCAGGAGCTAAAGTATCTAATAATCACCTAAAACTTATCTTAATATCTACATTGATTACTTAGGATTCATTTAGTACAGGGATGATATTAAAAAAAAAAAACGAAGGTTTTAACCGCAATATTTTCAACAAATCTAGTACAAATATTTTAAGTTTTTAATCAACAAATGGTTGGATAAAAAATGAGCTTTAACTAAATTATGTTACCTTTTGGATTTCCATCGCCTAAGATGACAACCTTATCCCTCGGGGGGGCAGCGGCCCCAGGCTGTAACAAATTGGGGAGGAAGTAGCCATCAAAACAATAAGATTCTACGTAAGTGTACGGAATGCCTTCTGCCTCAACGGCTCGGCGAATTCTCGCCTTTACGTCGTAGTACACTGATTTTGCTGGCTCTACGGCGCCATGGGCTCGGTCAACATCATTTCCAAATTCTGATGGGAAGAATCTCTGAATTATAAATAATTTACAAACATCAATTAATTAACTGCGTTCATGCTATTGGTTTGTAATTAATTAATTTAATTATATTAATGATATTAATTATGTTTTACCGTAACGTTACCGGCTTCTTTAATGGCAGCAATAATCTTGACCTGATCGGCTAATAAAGCGTGACCGACTGTCGATATCACCACGTCCACTTGTTTTATCGCCTTCACCAAACTCTCGTGATTCAAAACATCTCCCTGCATAATAATAACGGCACCCAATAAAATTTAAAAAAAAAAATACTAAGTCTTTTAAGTAGATGCTAACTGCCACGTGTCGAAATTATGGAATTAAAAAAAAAAATGATAACTCACGACGACGAAATTGACGCCGAGGTTTTTGAAGTGGTCGAGGAGCTGAGTTTTGGAAGGACCAGAGACTGTGGATTCCCTCACGAGCACGAGCGTCGGGTGGCCGGCTTTCACGCTTGCTTCCACGATGAATTTACCGATATACCCTGTCCCGCCGATGGATAGAATCTTGCTTTTCGATGCCATTTCTGAAACTCGTTCAGTTCAATTCCGGAGAGTTTATTATTATTATTTAATAAAATGATACCGGTGGCTTGGGATGACAAAATCCGGGTCCGTGTTTAGTCTTTTCGGTTTCGGTTTCAGATCCGCATGACAATTTTAATTATCGGATCCGCATATAAATTCGGATTTTTTAGTTCTGGGTTCGGTCCGGGTTAAACTCGGAAAAATCCAAATTTTCAGATTGCGGGTTTTAAACTCAGATATATGCCTGAAATTAAAAAAAAAAATTCAAACATACCAATTTAGGCTCTTTGGTAATTGTAGAAACAAATAGAACTCATGGGATCTTGCGAAGATAGTGGAGGATGAGGAAGATGGGAAAATTAAATAAACAAAAAAAAGCCACATGATTCCATGAGCCCAAATCTCAAAATAAATTTAATTTTAACACATAAGGTAGAAATTGAAACTTGCAGAGAAGTGCAGCCATTGTCGCGATATTGTGATGCTGATGATTGATGGATGATGATGAACTGGGCAGCGATATTGCGTTGCTGATGATTGATGGATGATGATGAATTGGGGCGATGTTGATTTTGAATTCATTTGCTGAATTTTAGGGAATGAACATGAGGAAGCAGCGGCTGTAGGAAATGTAGGGTTTGTTGTTTCTCATTTTTTTTTTGCTTTTATACTTATAAATAACAATTTAAAATTTTAATTAAATAATATTTAAAACAAAAAATCTTGGTCCGAGTTTCGGAAATTTGGGTTCAGGTGAACTCGAAACCGGACCTAGATAAGTCCGGGTTTAAGAAAACCAAAACTGGATCCGAATAAATATATACATCCAGTGTGGATTCAACCCGGTCCGGATTATCTTGCCATCCCTACCGGTGCCTTGTATAGGAAGCGTGTAAGTTGATGGACATAATTTATCTATATATTTTATTCTTTATTATATGTTTGTTAGTTAGTTTTATTTGTTATTTTTAGTTAATTAATTTATTTTATTGAACATGATTTTGAAGATTGGAAATAATATGTACTTAAAGGGATCAAAACTAAAGAGAGTTTAAGATTATTTATGCTCGTTGCCATGGTGATAAAGCCCAAAAAAAAAAACAATTAAATCCATTGGCCGAATTAATAGCTAAATGACATGAGAAATATTTGCCAAATTAAATGGGTTGATTACAATTCCAAGTGGTGAGCACATGAGTGAGAACAAAACAAATTAAAAAGGCCAAGCCTTTCGGTTTTAGAATTGAAAAGGTTGGTGGCCCATTTTTGGAGATTATAAAAAGAAGGGAAATTATCATTTATATACCTTATATTTGCTTTGTTATCAAAAATATTATAACACTTTGAGGGTATATCAATCGTCCACCCTTAGTTGACAAAATGTATCAACCGACCACCAAACCGTTAGTTGTCGTTTGAAAGTTAACGGAGTTACAGTGAATTGACGATTTTACCCTTAAAAATTATCACTTGTATACCCTTAAATTCTCTTTTTATCACTTGTATACCCTTAAATTACCACTTATATCATATGAAAAGATCAAATTACCCTTCTGACGTCATCATATTTAAACGAAAACTAACGGTTTGGTGGTCAGCTGATATATTTTGTCAACTTAGGGTGGATGATTGATACACCCTTAAAGTGTTATAGTATTTTTGATAATGAAGTAAACTAAGGGTATACAAATAATAATTTCCCTAAAAAGAAAACAAAACTTTGGCTTTTGCAAGAGCAGCAGTCGCAAGACAGAGAGAAGAAAAGGGCGAGAGCCACAGCAGAGCTCCAATATTCCCATGACTGATTTATTTTTTATTTTTATTACTCACAATTCAAGTATGTCTAGCTAATTTTCTTATACTATGATTAAGGATGAAACCATATTCAATAAAATAATTATCTTTTTATTTAATTAATTTCTTACATATGTGCTTTAATGTTTATGGTTCTTGTTTCACATGTTTAGTTGGTTATTATTAAATCTTTTTACAAATTCTGGCATGAATTATTGATTGTTAGGATTAATATCTGACTAAATTTATGCTCGAATCTATAAAGTTGATATATGATTATTTTTTATTCTCTGTCTTTCATTCAATTATTTACACAAAGTACTTAGGAAAACTTTGACTATTTGTTATTTAATATGTTTACATGAGATGCTTAAATATCATATTATTAAGCAGAAAAAGAACCTACAAAAAATTAATTTTAATTGGGCTTAATTGTTATATTCATGAGATGACACAGATTGATTTCGAGTTGTCACTCTAAAATTAGAGATTAATTAGCAATTAGATAATTACTAGTTGAATAGTGGTGGATTATGAAACTTTGGTAATTTTTGTCTTATTGAATTCTTCTTTGCTTTAATTGTTTTCTTAGTTTAATTAGTTTAATTTCTCTTAAAAACTCAATTCGCTCAACTAAGCTAGGATTAATATTAATTTTAGATTTAAATTAAACTTTTCAATTTATAATAATTTCTATAGATTCGACCTCGTTACCACTATTTTATTTTTAGATTTGTGCGCTTACAAATTACAATTTTTCACAACATAAGCTAACCAGCTGGTACTTGTATTTTTACGTTTGATTAAATGGACTAAAATGCTTGTGAAGTCTAAGTGGCTTTTGAAATTTTGTTTGTGGATAAAAGCCCTAATGCGTCTAGGTTCATTTCTTAATGGGTCGTATATTGTTACTCAGCATAAGAATAATTTTTATATAATTTATAAAAAAATTGATTTTAATTTAGGGTAATTATTAGGATGACAAAAAAGTTAGATTCGACCCTCAGCCTGATTGTTCCAATCTTAATTTTAAGGGTTTCTGTTCAAATTTAAAGGGTTAAACGTTGGGATAGGGCTTAAGGAATCAGGACCTAATTATATTTAGGTTAGAATTAAGGCTTTATCAGAAAGTTATAACCCAACTCTTGATCTTTAAATTAATTTTTAAAATAAAAAATATTATTAAAACACACATACACCACATAGATGGTCACAACTACACTTTAGAGATATTTGTCTCTATTTCGTATTAATTTTCTATTTTATTTATTTACCTGTTGCTTGGTTAATCTGTTAATTTGGTTAGATTGTTACATGTTCTATTGTTGTTAAAGTTAAATAAAAAAATAATTTATTAAATTCCTTACAAACAAATCAACCAAAAAAAGGAACAACAACAACAACAATAATACTAAAGAATGAAGAATAGGAGCCATATTCTTAAAAAAGATATTAAAAATTTTTTAAAGTCAAGTTGTTCCTTAGTTTGAAGGGTCGGACTTTTTAAACATTAGAGCCCTTCATTTTAGTCATAGAGTCATGCTAGGGCTTGGCATGGCCTGAACACGACCCAATCAATTGTCAAGTCTAACAATTATATATAAAAATAAACTCTACATTATAATAAGTTATAATTTTTCTAAATTTGACTTTAAGAAACTTGCCTTTAATAGTAATAATTATCGATATATTGTAAAAAATATATGCTTGTTTATGTTAAAGTTTTAAGATGGAGTAAAATATTTTTCTAAAATTATTTGGGACAATCATTTATTCTTTAGACTTTCAAGATGGTTTAACATAATTCCACCACTATAAAGATATATGTACTAATTTTTTCAAACTATGCCTATCACTTTCATCATTGCTAGTACATTGAATTTAACATGCTACATTAATTAGTTATCAATATAGTGCATATTTTATCCCTATATCACTCGCGCTAAAAAAAAATTTAATCAAAATAATAATTTTTGTAATTAGATCTCTACTAAATTATAAACTCTCACAGTAATAAAATTAATTTAGTCTTACGGTTATGATTATAAATAAGTTTTACCGTAGAGTAAGATGACGTAAGCGTAATATTGGCTTGTTTTTGGTTCACAACAAGAAACAATATTTTAAGCGTAATACCACCAAGTTCATTCTTTTTAATTTTTTTGTTGCAGAATTTCAATTTAGTTAAAAAATATTATGAAATGAGTCATAACATTTTAAATCTTATGAAACATATATTGTTATTGAAAATTAAAGAATTACAATATATGAAACAATTGAGTTGTCATGAGTGACGACTAATAAATTTAATATATGTTATATTATTTGTAACATAGTCTAATACTTATGAATTACTATTAATTTCTCTGTGTTTGTGACTTTATAATTATTTTTAGATCAACCAAATGGTGACTTTATAATTATTTTTAGATCAAGCACATGGGGCTACTTTATTTAATTACTGGTGTACTGACATAGCGGACAAAATATGGTGTTACAAATTCCATCGAAAACTAAAAGAAAGTAAGGCCAACAGCCATAATGTTCACATATACAAACCAAAGATGGCAACAAGCCAATTATTTATTTCCCAAGATCCTGCAAGCTACAGCTCAACAGAGAAGGGTTACGCAAACTGACTGAGGTACTCATCAACTGTAGTGTATTTGACATCAAGATACAAGACAAAAGGCTGGGTAGGACAATTTTCCCATTGGACGGTAATGACAAAAGTTTAATTTTTATATTAGTTGCAATTTTGATTTATTACTTTTGTCCAATTCAAAATGTGGTTTAAGGCTAGTATCTCATTCTTTTATGAACTTGAATGATCGATTTAGGGGCAAAAAGATCTTGCTATTGTTGAATATATATATTGATGATGATGAGAAGGCTAATGCTACAATGCCGGGCATTAAAGCCCCGGCACCATGCCGGAATTGGATAAAAACCGTTGGATTCAATTAGATTGAATCCAACGGTTGAGATTAAATTTATATTAAAAATAGAAATAAATGGGTTACTTGGTAAACCAGTTCCCTCAAAAAAAAATCCCACAATTTTCTCTCACCTCAATCCGATTTCTTTGCTCTCTCAAAAAAGAAATCCATAAAATCTCATCTCTCTTTCAAATTCATAGTTTCTCTCATCCCGATTTTTTCACTCATCATCTAAGATCAAATCCGCCGTCTCTCTCACACTAATCAACCAATCGGATCCATCTACCCAGGTATTTGGTTTGTACATGAGAGCTAGAGAGAGGCAGAGCCAGTATCGTGTCCGCTGCTTCTTTTCCAACCGTCCACCGTTACCTTCGTTGCACTGTTGTCTACAACATTAGTTCTTTAGCCTTTACTGTCGTCGTCCTGGCTTTGGTCGGAATCATTGCCCCGTGAGCTGCCCCAAGCTGCCATCGAAAACCCTCAAAACAAGTTTTTTTGGTTGATTTTTTGAGGTTTGGTTTTTAAGTGTTATTTTTCTATGGGTACCCTAATTTTTTCTTGTTGGTTATAGGTGTTGTTTGCTTGTTTTGAGCTCTACACTCTTTGCTAGGAATACTAAAGATGGGCGCTCAATAATTTGGTAAGAACTTACCAATTGTTCTGGGTCCGGCTTTTTTTTTTTTTTTTGGTTGTGAATTTTGAGTTAATTATTTTGGTGTTGCAGAGCAATCTTTAAAAATCTATGCAATGGTGTATCCTGGAATGAAACCAAAAAAAGAGTTGAGGTTTATGTTTGGAGTCATTCTAGGACAGGAAGAGCAACGCGGATGAGTTGCAGGAAGAGCAGTGTGGCTCGAGGTAACTCCTCTGTTCTCGTCATGTAAAGGACCTAGTGTTTTGATGCTAACTAGTAAGTCCTCGTTTTTTCTATTATTTTTTATCATTTTGCATTTCCTCACTTGCGTTCTCAAGATTTTTGTTTGTTTCTGAGTGATTCTTATTTGAGTCCTAACGACATCCATCAGTTTTTAATATTTATCATCAAGGAGAGGTGAAATTATTATTTAATGACTGGTATTTTGTATATCACTAGCATTATTCTTTATTTTTTGTGATTTTGCTTTTTAATTTGTTTAATTGGGTGTAGTTATTATATTGTGCCTGAATTGGGACTGGATGTGAACTAATCTTATGCATCTTGCAAGGCTATTCAAGAGTATATGGAGGCCAAATCTCTAAGTTCTTTTCAAAATATTGGATTTACTGATTCCCTAATGTTCTTTTTCTTTTTCTTTTATGCAATGCAGCTTGGTGTGGAAAAAGAACATGTTCTGCTTATTCAATCAACCAAAACAAAAATTTGCAAATTTTTTTGTCACTATTATTTAACAGAAATTCTTGTTTCTAGTTTTATGTTGTGCTAGCGCTATTGAAGTTGATTTAGTGTATACATTTGATGCAATGTACTTTTTTCTAGTATCTTGCTAAAAGTTTAATTTTTTTCTTACTGCTCTTCAATTAGGGTATGAAATATAAACTAGCAGCCAGTGCTAATAAGGATGAGGAAGATTTAGAAGGAAGGACAACGTTGCATTTTGCCTGCGGATATGGTGAGGTAAAACAATCTAAGCTTTACCCATTCTTACTTATTTTTCTTGTTCCTTTTTGTTTGAGTTTTAAAGGTAGGGCGTATGATTTGGATAGAATTAAATATTACTTAACGTTTTGTGTTTTTGGTTACTTAGTTGAGGAAGTGCTAATAAAGCCAATGGAAAACTAGTATTTGTGCTAACTGGGGCTTTCTAGTGACAGTTTGAGCTAACTTATATGGTTTATGGCATCAATTGTTCATCTCCTAGGGATACTTAGGACCACTTTCTAGTTAGTTTTTTTTAATGAAAACTTCCTTGGCAAATTGGCCAAGTTTATGACATGGAGTTAATCAAATGCACTTGAATGCTTTAGGTGGAGTGTGCTCAACTCCTACTTAAGGCTGGAGCAAATGTGGATGTTGTGGATAAGAACAAGTACTGTCGTACATTATGCAGCTAATTATGACTAGAAGGAATGTGTAGCCCCTCTGTTGAAGAAAGGTGCTGCTGTGTAAGCCAACACCCAATATTGTTTTAACTCTCGTCTCTATTTTATAAAATGCTATATGATTAATTCTTTCTACTATATTATCTTTTGTTACCACAGAACTCTACAGAACATGGATCGCAAGACTCCCATTGATGTTGCCAAGCTCAATAGCCAACATGACATGCTAAAGCTTCCTGCAACTCCACATGTGAATGATGGATTTTGACAATTTTATAGGCATTTTAGTGTGTTAGATGAATCTACTCCAGTTAGGCATTAGGTTTTTATCGTAAATTGATGCTTTTGTCAATGCTCATGCTTATTAATCTGATTGGTACCACTAAAATTTTATATCATAAACAATCTCTTCCCTAGATGAGTTATCTGCGGGGAATATTCTTGTTATGGCTTCTTTAATTCCAGCTATGATATATTTGTACGTTTTTACAATTTATTGCTTGATTATGTCAAAATAAGCACTTATTTTAGGGTATCCATTTTATAGTTTGGAAAAAGCTATTCTTAGCCGAAGAAAATGTGATCTTATTTTGGGTATTTGCTATCAATTTAGATATTAATAATGCTAAACTAATGCACATGCCATATATGTGTTGCTAGTTTTGATTGCTTCCTTGATACTATTAAACTTACTTGTCTTGCCCAATTTAACTTTTGCAATTTAGTTATATAATCTATAGTTTTTATCAATACGCATTCCTTTTATGAGCTTAATTCAATTATAAGAGACTCTTTCCTTAGAAAATTGCAACAATGAATTTTACCCTTTATGCAGAATAAAAAATTAAAAAATTACCAATGGAACTAAACATTTTTGTTGTTTGGTAATATAAAATTGTCATCGTAGTTAGTTTTCGCTTGAAAAATTAAACAAATTACAAAATAAATAGTTCAAATAATAGTTAGATTGATAAATTATTACTTGGAGTATCAAACAATAATAACTTGAATTACCAAATAATTTTAACGCTAAGGCAACAATTCCATATTTGTTTCTTAATAGATTGGCTTAATTAAACTTAGTTAATAAAAAAAAATTAAAACTTAACAGATTGGCTTAATTAAACTTAATTAATAATTAAAAAATATTAAAAATAAGTTTACTTATAAATTATCATTTTAATTGTCAAGGAATTTTGAAATGCACTATTATTTTGTATTTAGTTATGAATAGAAGTGTTTGATATTTTTTTTATATTAAACAGCTTGATAGAAAATTAAATATTTGTCAAATGCTTGATAGAAAATGTAACTTGCAATTATTCTATGGAATACTCATATTTAGCCTTTGGGTTAATAAAATTCCCATCCATATTACAATTAATAAATTAATAACATCAAATATGAGATAAAATATTTCATATCCATATTAGCAATAAATTGATCACATAATATATGGATTATCAAATATTCACATTCATATCAACCGTCCAAGACCAAAGTATGGGTGAACATAATTCACATCCATATCCCTCCGGAATGATTATGGAAGATAACGGTTAGCCGTTATCCAAAATCGGTTCACCGTTATCGTCGAAAATGATTCTGGACGATAACGATGAGCCGTTATTTGATGACGGTTCACCATTATCTTCTAAAAATAAGTGTAACTGCTAATTTGATTCTGGAAGATAACGGTCAACCGTTATCTGATAACGGCTAATTGTTATTTCTAGAATTACTCTAAAAAATATTCGGAAATATTTTTTATTTTGGCTTTATTTCGGACATGCAACATCTAACGTCATGCAACCGTAACATCCGACATGCAACAACTGACGTTAAACATGAAACTTGCAACACTTCACGTGAAATATGCAACTTATCACGTAAAGTTCGCAACTTCGACGACAAACATGAAACATGTGAGAATATTCGGGAATATTCTTTATTTTGGCTTTATTCAAGACATGCAACATCTAACGTTAAACATGCAACCGTTATGTCCGACATGCAACAACTGACGTTAAACATGAAACTTGCAACACTTCACGCGAAATATGCAACTTATCAACTTATCACGTAAAGTTCGCAACTTGGACGTCAAACATGAAACGGACGAGAATATTCCAGAATATTCTTTATTTTGGCTTTATTCAACACATGCAACATCTTACGTCAAACATGCAATCGAGACGTCGGATATGCAACAACTGATGTTAAACATGAAACTTGCAACACTTCACGCGAAATATGCAACTTATCATGTAAAGTTCGCAACTTGGACGTCAAACATGAAACGGACGAGAATATTTCGGAATATTCTTTATTTTGGCTTTATTCAACACATGCAACATCTTACGTCAAACATGCAATCGAGACGTCAGACATGCAACAACTGACGTTAAACATGAAACTTGCAACACTTCATGCGAAATATGCAACTTATCACGTAAAGTTCGCAACTTGGACGTCAAACATGAAATAGACGAGAATATTCCGGAATATTCTTTATTTTGGCTTTATTCAACACATGCAACATCTTACGTCAAACATGCAATCAAGACGTCGGACATGCAACAACTGACGTTAAACATGAAACTTGCAATACTTTACGCGAAATATGCAACTTATCACGTACAGTTCGCAACTTCGACGTCAAACATGAAATGGACGAGAATATTCCGGAATATTCTTTATTTTGGCTTTATTCAACACATGCAACATCTTACGTCAAACATGCAATCGAGACGTCGGACATGCAACAACTGACGTTAAACATGAAACTTGCAACACTTCACGCGAAATATGCAACTTATCACGTAAAGTTCGCAACTTCGACAACAAACATGAAACATGTGAGAATATTCGGGAATATTCTTTATTTTGGCTTTATTCAAAATATGCAACATCTAACGTCAAATATGCAACCATTACGTCCGACATGCAACAACTAACGTTAAACATGAAACTTGCAATACTTCACGCGAAATATGCAACTTATCACGTAAAGTTCGTAACTTGGACGCCAAACATGAAATGGACGAAAATATTATGGAATATTATTTATTTTGGCTTTATTCAACACATGCAATATCTTACGTCAAACATGCAATTGAGATGTCGGACATGCAACAACTGATGTTAAACATGAAACTTGCAACACTTCACGCGAAATATGCAACTTATCACATAAAGTTCACAATTTCGAGGTCAAACATGAAACGGATGAGAATATTCTGGAATATTCTTTATTTTGGCTTTATTTAACACATGCAATATCTTACGTCAAACATGAAATCCAACCGCCGAATATGCAACAACTGATGTTAAACATGAAACTTGCAACACTTCACGTGAAATATGCAACTTATCACGTAAAGTTCGCAACTTCGACGTCAAACATGAAATGGACGAGAATATTCCAGAATATTCTTTATTTTGGCTTTATTTAACACATGCAACATCTTACGTCAAACATGCAATCGAGACGTCGGACATGCAACAACTGATGTTAAATCTGAAATACTATTTTTTTTCATTTTCAATTTCTTTATTTTTTGCCATTCTATTTAATTATATTATATTGTATTATAGGGTTTCTATTATATTATTTAATTTCTTTATCTTTTGCTATCAATTATATTATAAAAAACTATTTTTGACATTTTATTTAATTTCTTTTATTTTTATATTGTATTTTTAATATATTTTTTTTAAAAAATATGGTGCAACCGGTTTGTTAACCGGTCGCACCAAGTCTTTGGCTGCCAAAGGGCAGCCAAAGACAGCCGGGCTCTCTTTTTGAGAGCCCGGCATGGTGCCGGGTACAATGCCAACGGCATTGTAGCCAAACCCGAGAATGCTGCTGCGGAGGACAGTGAAGATGAAAGACCCGATGGAGACACTCAAGAGCACTTGTCAATTGACATTGATTCGATGACGAACGCATAAATTCTTTTCTATCTATATCTTCTGTCGCATTAACTTGACAAATATATCTATCAACTTGTGCCTTTGTGATCATGTGACGTATTTCTGGTATTTGATATGATGGACAATTGGAGGAATTTCTTGATCAAGCTTACAGAAACTATGTGGCCAAGAAGGGAGGAAGAACAATGCAACGAAACGTGCGAAAAAAGCCTATGCCCAAGAGGACCAACTATCAAAGGCATGTGGTTGTTTTTTTTGGTCAAATTGTGTGTGTGTATGCAATCAAGTTCGTGTTTTTCGCCTATGCTTTCTGCAATTAGGTTGTGTTATAAAATCTCGGTTTCCCATGTGGCTTATGTGGCCTTTCTTTTTTCTCATTTTGTCATGATTCTTGTTGCCTTCACATTGTGATCTTTCTTCTTCTTTGTAAAGCTTAATTTATTATAGCACTAGTGGATGGTGATTTATTAGGATCACACTTTCTTTTCTCAGTATAAAATTATAGTAAAACCCATCTATAGTGATACTCTCTCTAGGAATGATGTCCTATAATCATAAATAATTTTGTTCCTCTTTTGGAGTAGTTATAAATAAGAATAAACTTCACATTGTAATAAATTAATAACTTTCATAAATCCTATCTTAGGGAACTTGCATCCACATAGTATTACTAATCTGTATATTGAAAAAAAAATGCTATATTACATGAAATATTTGAGATGAAATATAATATTTTTCTAAAATTGTTTCGGATAACAATTGATTCTTTAGATTTTCAATAAGATGACAATGCATATTTCTAATACTATATAGATGATAGATATATGTACTAGCTTTTTGAAACTATATACTTATCTCTTTTATCAATGTCTATGCATCAGATTTGACATGCTTTATTAATTAATTACCAATGTAGCACATGCTTTACCAATGTCTCGCTTGCACTAAGGATAACTAAGTCAAAACAATAATTTTCTAACTACATTTTTGTTAAGTTGTCACATCTTCACAGTAACAAGATTAGTTTTGTCCTAACAATATGATTATAGAGAGATTTTACTATATATGTAAAAATAAGCATTTTGTTTTGGCTGTGTAGGGTGATAAGGATGAAGACACTATGCATACTAGTTATAATTCAGACAAAGATCAGGTGATCTAGATGCAAATCCTCTCATGGTACCATTTGGTAATGGTATAGGGCCAACACAAGAGGAAATTACAAATAAATGGTTTGGTCAGGAAATTTTTGCGGAAGTTGTAGAGAATGTAGATTTGGAGAAACTTGTGAAGAAAGCACACTATGCAGAGTTACAAAGGAGAAGCAAATCAACTGTCAATGCCAAGTCAGCAGATTCTGTTAAGCAGCCTTGATAGTTTCACGTGCTCCTTATGTGTGTAACTAATTTCCAATAATTTCTTAATGGTATAAGAGTCAAAATGGCAAGCTCAAGCAATGTAAGCACAAATTCAAACGCAATCTGTACAAATCAAGCAATACAAACAACATCCTCTTTCATCACTCTAATCAAATTAGATTGATTAAATTACACGCTCTGGCGAAATCACGTTCCATATTCTATAAGAGGAAACCGACTTGAAGGCCATGTTTGCTTGGGGGTAGAGAAGTGAGGAGAGAAAAAGAATTTAATTTCTTTTATACTTTCCATTGTTTGGTTGGACTAAGTTTAATGGAATTGAATTTCCATTGAAATTTAATTTCCATCAATTTGAAGAATTTGTATTCCTTATCAATGACTAAGGATTTCAAATTCCTTATCTATTTAAACACAAAAATTTCAATATTATCCTCTAAACAAAATCAATTTTAAATAAATGAAAGTACAAATAATTTATATTTATTTTATTAAATTAATAGGATAAACTTATTTGATAAAAGAAAAAATAGTAAAGTGACTCGCCGGAAAGTCACCGGAGACTCGCCGGAGTTTCACCGGAGATGCGCTTTACCATCAAAACCAGTACCAATGGAATCCTCATGAGCCGATCTACAACTCTATGGGGTTAGTAATGCTAATATACATTGTTATTTATCTCAAGTCTTGTTTAAATGCTTGGGAAAATTTTAACTCCCATATTTCCAACTATATAGTGTATTTTCTTCAAAATTAACATTTCCAATGAGTAAATCGTCCATTTCTGATCATTATTATGCATTTAATGTGATGAAAAATGGCGGTCAATAATGGTCAACGGTGCCAATCAATGGCAGTCAACGGTGGTCAACGACGGCCAACAGAGGTCCACGTGACAGTTGTTCATGGCCAAAGGCTGTAATTTTTAAAAAATAAAATTTTTATTTAATTAAGTAATTTTTAGATTAAATTAATTCATAATTTTATTATGTTTTAATTTATTAACAATATTAACATTCAAGATAGTGGGTATATTTGTCCAAATAAAAAAAATGTAATTTCTTTTCCTTTCAAATTTTTATGTGAAACCAAACAATAACAATTAATTTTTGCACTCTTTTCCTTTTATCACCTCTCCATTCCTCTCCTTTTTTCTCCTCTCCTCTCATCCCCTTTCTTAAAACTAAACACCACCGAAAAATATATAACAGGAGAAAAAGACATCACCAAATCAATTCATTGATTCATCAAGCTATGCTGAAGCAGTTGCTGCATCTACTTAATTGATTAAAAATCCTGGATATACTAGTTGGCAATCTCAAGATCAGACATTACTTAGCTAGTTACTCAGCTCTATTACTGAAGGTATTCTCAATCTTGTTCATTCTTGTAACACCTCACTTGATGTATAAAAAACATTATAGAAAAAGTTTGGGCTACAATCTGAGGCTAGTGTTCTTCAACTGAGATATGCGTTGAATTTTTTTAGAAATAAGTCACCAAGCATAGAATAGTACTGCTTAAAGGTGAAATAAATAGCAGATAAATTGGCATGTACTGGTAGTTCTATTTTTTATAAAGATATGTTAAAACAAATTCTCAATGGCCTCGGAGCTAGTTATCTAGATTTAACTAATTTTATTACTGCTAGCAATTTAGATTATGATGGTGCATATGCTTTACTGCTTACTCATAAGACAAGACTTGAATAAAGTCAGAATGAAAAACACGTATTCAATGCAAATTATGCTAACTATAATAACTATGGCATGATTAATGCCTATCATGCACAAATAAGAGGCCATGCTAAAAGAGGTGGATATACTGGAGGATTTTAGGGACATTACAATAAAAAATTATGTGGAAAGAGCAATTTTGGTGTTGGCTGGTTCTAGTACTTCAAATGTGGATGGAAATGATGAATCAGTTCTGATATGCCAAATTTATTTCAAATCTAGTCACACAGCTGCAGAGTGTTGGCATAAGTACATAGAAAATTATGTCCCTCAACAACCAAGATCTTATAACAAGGACAGAAATCACAAATCAACTTACATGGTTTGTTTTAAGCCCTCTCCTGGAAGTTACTACAATTTATATAATGATTCATGGCCAATTACTCATTCTGGATCAATGCCATCTTATTCAATGCCACACATGTATTGCCCACCTGGATTTTCTTATATGTCAGATTCAATGGGCTTGCCTGGAGTTGGAACTGAAGATGTTCATGTTGGTAATTGTAAAGGACCTTCAGATAAAGATGTTACCTTGACAATGGGGCTACACATCATTTGACCAACGACATGGCAATCATGCACGTCAATGATGAATTCAGTGGTAATGACAAGCTTATTATTGGTAATGGTGAAGGTTTGTCCGTTACACACATTGGTGATACTTCTTTCAATTTTAAAGGTTTTAAAGCACAACCTGTATGTACACATATTTTACTTAAGGATATCTTTAAGTAAGCATGTGAAAACTTACCATTGACAATAATTTATTTGTCGAATTTCTTGGATCTATTTGTTTTGTGCAGGATTCACTGAAAAGGAAGGTTTTGTTGTAGAAATTGCTGCTCAAATCTTTTCCACAACTTGTATACAAGTCTTTTCTATCTTACAGTTAAATAAACAAATCTTTGTCTATGTTGCCTTTTTTTTTTTCGTTCCAATTCTGTAACTAGCATTGATCATCTTAAGAAATGTTTTCAATCTCAATAAAATATTTGTACCAACTCTTTTTCACCAAAAGTTTGGACATCCCAACCCTCAAAGTCTAATGCATTTAATCAAAATTATTCATCCTTATTTATCCTCTTCAAGTATACATAGTCAAACATCAAAGCACTTTTGTGAAGCATGTCAGCTTGGAAAATTTCATAGGCTTCATTTTTCCAAAACTGAAATTATAACCAAAACTGCACTAGAACTTGATCACACTGATTTATGGGCCCTTCACCACTCTCTATTCCAGTGATGATTCATCTCTGGTGAATCAGAAGATGAAGACATTGATACAAAAGCTGAGATATTGGCTTGTGAAAAGAAGACGCTATACAAAAAGCAAAGAGAGCAAATTCTGGATGATGCTTATAATAGGTACATGTTTGACAACGATGGCTTGCCAGACTGGTTGTTACTAGAGGAAAGGAGGCATCGGCAAGCAATTAAGCCAACCAAGGAGGAGATTACTGCAATGAAAGCACAATTCAAAGAAATTGATGCCCAACCTGCTAAGTAGGGGTGGGCAGAACTAAACCAAAAAAAAAAAAAAAATCGATTCGGTTCAGCTTTTTCAGTTTCAATTTGTTTTTTTTTTAAACTAAAAACCCGAATATATAAATATCAAACCAAATGGTTGGGTTTGGTTTGTTTTTCGAACCACAAGTTGTAAAATCCGAACCAAACCAATATAATGACTTTTTTTATAATTTGACATAACATATATATACACAATTACACGTTTTTGCACCAGTCTCGGTCTCTACTTTCTGTTTTCTCGCTTTCAGTTTCAGTAGCCACAAACCTAAACCCTAAGTTCCAACTTTACAACCGAATCTAAGTCTACGGGTGGTCGGTTCTGCTAAATCTTCGCTGTCGACCTGCCGCTGTCGTTGCTGCTTCTTTCTATCACTTCCATTGCCAGTCAGTCAACCAAACAACTTCTTGTTTCCCTTTTTTTTAAATGACTTTTTTTTTTTGAAATAGTTCTAGGGGTGTTAAGAATTCGGTCCGATCCACTCAATCCGTCCGATCTGTAAAAATTCAATCTATGAATTGGTGGATTGAATTGGATTGGATTAAAAATTTAAAAATTCGTAACCGGTGGATTGGATATGGATTCACTTGTATAAATCTGCAAAAATCCGCCAATCCATAAAAAAATATTTATTTAATTAAAAAATTTATAAATATGACATTACTAATAAATAAGTAAGTTAAATGTAATTACATATTTATATTAACACAATAAGATACCTTATCCATTATTCAAAAATAACATAAATAATTAAATAATTAAAATATACAAAGATAAGTTGTAAAAATTCTTAAACAAAATAAAAAAATTATAAACCAAACAAAACATTTATCCTAAATGCCACTTCACCGAAGTAGCCACTAGAAAACAAAAAACCTTGACTTCTTAAACTTTCACGTCACAAGCACACAAAAAACCCTTGACTTCCTATCCTTCCCTGTCACAAGCACAGAGCCACCAGTACCCAACGATTCTTACTAGTTTTAAACTTCTCCTTCGGCCATCTTCTCCAACGATTCTTGATCTCTGTGCAAGCAGTCATTTGAACAAAATTATTTTATTTGTTAATTTTTTTATTCAATAAAATTATTTTATTTGTTATTTATTTCAATTATGTTTATTTAGTTTAGGTTAAAGTACAAAATACAAATTGTCAGCGGACAATTTTCTTTTTGATGTGTCATAATTTGATACTTTAAATGTATTATTGTAACTTTAATTGAACAATTAATTTTAATGTATTATATTTTAAAACTTTAAATGTATTATTTTAGCTTCATTTGAACAATTAATTTTGGTGTGTTGTATTTAAAAATTTTAATGCATTATTTTAGTTTTATTTCAATAATTAATTTATTTAAATCTTATTCAATTTTGAATTTGATTGGTAGTAAAATTATTTTTATATTACTTTTTTATTTTATTAGTTCGTGGATTGGACTGAATGAAAAATTTATAATCCGCAGATCAATCCGCAAAATAATGGATTGGATATGGATTGAGTCAAATCCGCATCCGATCCACAAACATGTGGATTGGATTTGGATTGAGTTTAACCAATCTGTGGATTGGATCGGATTGAAAATTCATAATCCTTAAAATCGTGGATTGGATATGGATTGATGTCCGATCCGCGAAATCCGATCCGCGAACACCCCTAAATAGTTCTTTAGTCTTTTCTAATTTCATGTATGCCTTATTTTATCATTATTGTATTAAATTATTAATTATATTTAGTTTTATTAGCTATGTGCGGCTATGCTTATGTAGAGAGTCGAGCTGGCACCAAAGCAAGGCCCATGCGTGTTCGTGCCGTACCTAAATTGTTTTGCTTAGGCCTGGCCCGGCATGTGTGTGCCGTGCCCACAAGTGCTGTGTCATGGGCCGTGCCTAAAAAAAAAAACTTATCCCAATAAGCTTTTTTTTAAAAAAAAAAAAATTTAAGAGCACATGCTAAGTTGTTAGCGTACTTTTTTAAAGTCTATATATTTTTCTTAGGTCTATCCTTTTATTCAAATTTAATAGAATCGAAAATTCAAAACTCAAGTCCATATTTAATAATAAAAAACTAATAATAGTAAAAAAATATAATATTAATTATTAAGTTTGACCTTATAGTATTAGAATTTTTTTAATTCTTAACAACAATAATAATACTAACTTTTTCATATGGGTTAACGTAATTATTAACTTAGACTTATATAGAGTCATAAATAATAATTAACAATAATAGTAATGCATATTTATAAAATCATGATATTTATAATTTTATTCATTAAAATCATGATATCAATTATTTATTTAATAAATTATAAATATAAATAAATTATAGATTTTTTAAAACTAATAATTAAATGAATTTAACAAATTCAATTTCAAGTTATTTATAAAATTATAAAATTTTAAGTTTAATTTCATTAAACAATAAAACGTGTTTATTGTAGACTTTTTTATTGTGCTGTGCTTTGCCCATTTCTAATCATGCTGTATTTTTAAGACCCGCGTGCCTAAAATTCTAAGCCCGACATGACTCATGTGCGTGCTGCATGCCCCATCGAAACGTGCTCGTGTCGTGTCGTGTTGTACGGACATGTGCCGTGCCATGTGTTGTTCGGCCCATTGGCCATCTCTATGCTTATGCTACGGTGCCTTTTCAGTTTTTCCATTTTGATACTCTGCTAGCCACTAAGTGACGAAGGTTGAAGATGAAATGGAGGGACAATATTGTTAGGATCTCTGCCTTTTAAAAAAATTTATTGTGGTCCAATGTTTAGGAAATGTTTGCATATAGGAATTTTGTTATGGCCAATATTTTTTGTAACCTTTTCAAAAGAGTCCTTGACGGGAAGTCAATAAGGCAAAATAAAACTATTAGGAGAATTGAAATTGAACGTCAATAAGGCAAAATAAAACTATTAGGAGAATTGAAATTGAACCGAAACTGAGCCACCGATAGGTCAGTTTCGGTTCTGATTTTTCCCTTAAAATCTAAATATATTTATATTTTTTAATTTTCGGACACTAAACCAAAAGTTCATCCCAAAACCGAATCAAACTGAACCGATGCCCACCCTTACTGCTAAGAAGGTGGCTAAGACCAAAGCCTGAAAGAAGCGGGTTGCCATGCGAAATCTTGAGAAGGTTCGCAACAAGGCAAATGTCCTATCAGACCAAGCGGACATCTCTGATCGTTCGAAGAGGAATCAAATTGAACAATTATACAAGTCAGCTGTGTTGTCCTCTTAATCTTCATAACATCCATATTAAATTACTGAGAAATACGAAAGCGGAAGCGTACCTGAATCCATGGTGATTCGTAGTGGTTCTTGAGTGTAGGAGATGGACTTCCAATCTTCTCTTTTTCTTGAGTTTAGAATTCTCTTTGAGAGGATTAGAGAATTACAAAAGATTATTCGAGAGATTGGGGACCATAACCCCTTTTTATATAAATATCATGACTATTAGTTTTCTTTTAGAAAACCCAACAGTCACGTATTTATGATAATAATCACTTCAGCCCCTCATTAAAGTGATGATTAAATTCTGGTATCTATGCATTTAATCCACAATAATTATACCCTTAACCATTTAATGAACTTCAATTAGATCACTTAATTCTTGGCTTATTAAATAATAGCACACACATTTTATTTATTTCATGTGTGGCCCCAAATATATTAGATTAATATAAAATTAATCTAACAATATCTCCCACTGGGCCACAAATGAAAAACTGAAATGTGTCCAACTTAATGAGCTCATGAAATTGCTATTATGTCCGTAGGGTATATATGAACAATCTAGTTCAATAACTACATCGGTATAGGATCATAGCGGCCTTTGTTACATTAATCGTAACGCAACCATCCACGGTCACATATATCAAGATAGTTACATAACATAGATCAATTGTGGATGCATAGCATGGAAATTACATGCAATGTGATCTAAACATGTCTATTCCCAACTGGTCCTAATTCACTTTATTGAGATCTAAACTTAAGTTAGTCCAACAGAGTGTAAGGAACCGAAATACTGTATTTCTGCAGAAAATAATCTGAATAATATAATCAAAAATCTAAAAATCGCACTTAGCAATGATACAAACTCCCACTAAATCTGAATATCTTCAAGTAAAATCACACCCATACAAGCAGTGTGCTCATGAACAACTTTAGGTGGTAATCCTTTAGTGAGCGGATCCGCTATCATGGAGTTTGTCCCAATGTGCTCTATAGATATTTGTCCACTCTGTACTCTTTCCTTCACAACAAGGAACTTGATGTCAATGTGTTTTGACTTTGTAGAGCTCCTGTTGTTGTTGAAATATAAAACTGATGACTTATTGTCACAAAATATCTTGAGCGGTTTTTCTACACCCTCTAGAATGCGCAGCCCAGTGACAAAATTACGCAACCATATGCCTTGATTAGACGCCTCATAACATGCTACAAACTCTGCTGCCATAGTCGATGAAGCTACAAGTGTCTGCTTGGCAGATCTCCAAGAAATTGCTCCACCAGCTAACATGTAAATATAGCCTGATGTGGATCTTCGGCTATCTTGGCATCCAGCAAAATCAGAGTCGGAATACCCAATGATCTCTAACTGATCCGACCTCCTATATGTGAGCATGTACTCTTTTGTTCTCTGTAAGTACCTCATAACCCGTTTGGCTGTTTTCCAATGATCCATCCCGGGATTGCTCAAATATCTGCCCAACATGCCAACTATGAACGCAATATCTGGACGCGTACATACTTGAGCATACATAAGACTCACTATAGCTGAAGAATAATGAATCTTCTCCATTTCCTGGATTTCAAGATTGGTCTTAGGGCATTGACTAAGGCTGAATTTATCTCCTTTGGCGACAAGGGTGTCACTTGGTTTACTGTTTTGCATGCCAAACTTCTTTAAAACTTTATCGATATAGTTCCTTTGTGACAATCCCAGAATACCCCGAGAACGATCCCGATGTATCTCGATTCCTAAAACAAAGGAGACATCACCAAGATCTTTCATTTCAAAATGTTTTGATAGAAAACTCTTGGTGTCGTGCAGTATGCCTATATCATTTGTGGCAAGCAATATGTCATCAACATATAAAACCAGGAATATATGTTTACTCCCACTGAACTTATGATACACACATTCATCAATAACATTTGCCTCAAAACCATATGAGATAATTATTTGATGAAACTTAAAGTACCATTGACGAGAAGCTTGTTTGAGCCCATAGATGGATTTGGTTAGCTTACAAACCATTTTCTTTGGGTCTCCCAACACAAAGTTTTCTGGTTGTACCATATAAATTATTTCCTCAATGTCACCATTAATGAAAGCAGTCTTAACACCCATCTGATGTAACTCAAGATCAAAATGTGTAACAAGTGACATAATTATCCTAAAAGAGTCTTTCGTAGAAACCGGAGAAAAAGTCTCTTTATAGTCAATTCCTTCTTTTTGAGTAAAGCCTTTAGCTACCAGACGTGCTTTATACCTTTCCACATTACCTTTTGAATCCCTTTTGGTTTTAAATATCCATTTATAACCAATGGGCTTCGCACCAGAAGGTAATGAGATGAGTTCCCAAGCTTTATTGTCTTGCATTGACTTGTACTCTTCATTCATGGCTTCGATCCATTTATGAGAATTGGAGCTTTGCATGGCTTGATGAAAGTTAATTGGGTCATCTTCCATCACTCCAGTTTCATCCTCATGTTCCTGAAGAAATACTATATAATCATCCGGAATAGCATTTCTCCTTTCTCTTGTGGATCGTCTTAATTGCACAGGCTCTTGAGGTTGTTGAGTTTGTTCCTCAGGAACAATCATTTCATGTTGATGCTGGGGTTGAACAATATTGTCAGATGGTTGAGGATCTGAATTTACTTCATGATCAATGACAGGTATTAAAACTTGTACATTGTCAAAAGCAACAGTGGATCCCTCTTCATCTTTAAAGACAATGTTTCTTACTAGATTTCTTCCCCCAAACTCAACATCCTCCAAGAATGTAGCAGTTCCCGTCTCAAAAATTGACCTTGTACTGGGATCATAAAACTTAAAACCCCTTGATCGCTCTGCATAGCCAACAAAGTAGCTGCTTACAGTTTTGGAATCCAATGTCCTTTCATGAGGTCTATAAGGCCTCGCCTCAGCTGGACAGCCCCAAATATGTAAATGGTTTAGACTAGGCTTGCGACCCGTCCAAAGCTCATAAGGTGTTTTAGCAGCCGCTTTAGTTGGCACTCGATTTAGGATATAAGCTGCTGTTTTTAGTGCTTCACCTTTTTTCGTTCTTTTGCCCTTATCTTTAGAAGTGCTTACCATATGTGCATATTCGGATTTCTCTTGCTTCAGTCTCTCTTCTTCTTGCACACAAAAGGAAATCAGTTCATTGAGATTCCATTTTTCTTTCTGACAATTGTAACTGACTTTGAACTGATTAAATTGTGTTGGGAGAGAGATAAGGACCAAATGCACAACCAAATCATCAGATAGGTCGAGCCCTAATGCCTTAAGCTTAGAAGCAAGATGAGACATCTCCATGATGTACTCTCGAGCGTTTCCCTTGCCTTTATACTTCATGGAAATCAAGCTTGCTAAGTGCGTACTTGTTTCAGCCTTATCGTTTTTTTTGTAAAACGTTTCTGAATTTTGGTAAGAAACTCACTAGCACTTGTAACCTCATCAGTTATAGCACTCCTAAATACTTCTGGAATACCGCACTTTATGATCATAAGACTCATCCTGTTAGATCGATCCCACTTCTCATAGTATAACACATCCTCAGATGTACTATCATCAGTGAGTTCGTCCGGCTTAGGGTGTCTGAATGATAAGTCTAGATCCATGCAGCCTAAGAGAATCATCATATTCTCTTTCCAGTCCTTAAAATTAGTCCCATTTAGAACCGGGACACTATTCATGTTTGCAGATATAGAAGTAGCAGACAGAAAAGCTGAATAGAGAAAAAAAATAATAATACTCACATTAAATAACTCAAGCAATAATCTTTAAAAATTAAAAAAATTATAACATTTCAAGATACCTAGCACAACATTAGTAACAAGTCTTTGGACTATAATACTAATTGTAAATGGTACTCTTGTTGCAATGATCAAATTTTGACAATAAATTATGTCAAGTAATGAACCAATCTTTGGATTAGTAAATTACTCACATTAAGTTATCTTAATAATCGTCACAAATTTACCATCACAAGTGTGTGTGTAATTAGGCCAAATATTAACCTTCCTTTGGGTCGATTAACATCCGCAGGAATTACACAAACACAAACATCTAACACTTCAAATAAACTACTCTACACAAGAGATATCACTTTGGTGACTTCTTGTTTTAATTAGCATATCATCAATGTTAGACCAATAATAAACTTATGTTATAAATCATTTTAATTTAAAGATTATAAAACCATAACCGAAATAATTGATAAAACCGAAACCGAAACGTGGTCTAACGACAACAATTACAAAATTTCAAGCAAAATGATATTAATAACTCAATAATCTAATCATAGATGTGGCTCTGATACCACTTGTTGTCCTCTTAATCTTCATAACATCCATATTAAATTACTGAGAAATACGAAAGCGGAAGCGTACCTGAATCCATGGTGATTCGTAGTGGTTCTTGAGTGTAGGAGATGGACTTCCAATCTTCTCTTTTTATTGAGTTTAGAATTCTCTTTGAGAGGATTAGAGAATTACAAAAGATTATTCGAGAGATTGGGGACCATAACCCCTTTTTATATAAATATCGTGACTATTAGTTTTCTTTTAGAAAACCCAACAGTCACGTATTTATGATAATAATCACTTCAGCCCCTCATTAAAGTGATGATTAAATTCTGATATCTATGCATTTAATCCACAATAATTATACCCTTAACCATTTAATGAACTTCAATTAGATCACTTAATTCTTGACTTATTAAATAATAGCACACATATTTTATTTATTTCATGTGTGGCCCCAAATATATTAGATTAATATAAAATTAATCTAACAAGCTGTACCTAAAAGGCCTACAAAAGAATACATGGTAGCGAAGAAGGGAGTTCAAGAAAGGGCCGGAAAGGGGAAGATTCTTGTTGATCCACGAATGAAAAAGGATGCAAGGACACGCGGATCCAGCAAGGCCAGGTGGTTTGAAGAAGGGGAAAATTGGCAAGGCTCAGAAAGGTAAAGGATCTGTGAAGGCTTCAGCAAAGAAAGGAAAGAAAGGAAACAAGTGAATAAAGATAAGCGTGCATGGCTGAACTGGCAAAACTTCAAAAAGATTTTGGTCATTTTTTTATTTCTTAGTCAATTTTATCTTATTTTTTGGTTTCTTTGTTAAATTAAAGAAAAAGTGTAATGAATGTCGAGTTAATAATTAATTGTTGCGGGCTCATGTAGGAACTGTAGAATGTTTTGTTCTTCTTGTAGTATTTGTCTCCTTCCAATAGTCTGCTATTTATTTTGGAACTGGTTCGCACATATAACGAGTTTCTTTTGTTTATTCGAAAATGTTGTACTCATGTTGTTGATGATGCATTAGTTAAACGGATTTGGATCTTCTCCTAATATAATTTTTCTTTATCTTTATAGGAAATTTTGACATACAGTAACTAAATAATTCCATAGATAAGATTAAATTTATAAGAATTCAACATCATCGTAAAAAAAAACAGACCAAGATTTGCAATTTTTTAATATTATTATTCTATTGTTTTCCTTATCCTTTTCTTTAATTAAATTTGCTCTCAAATGTACTAGATCTTTAGTTTAGTTGGAGTATTATCCAACTCTTTAGAATGCTATCTTTAATTTAATTTCTGAAATATCATACCTACTTTTTATTAATTTTAATTATTTTTATTGATAAATTACTTTTATTTTTTGCTTTTTACATAGATTTGTAACTCTATAATTATTTTTATAATGACTGCCCGTTAGGGGCTGTCGAACCCATATCACACGCACCCTAATAGAAGCCCAACACACGCACCCACCTGATCATGATGGCTTTATAACTACTACTCTCAAATCAAGTACATGGCCTACTTCATTTGATCACTGACATAGCAAACATAATATGGTCTAACAAATTCCATGGACAACCAGAAGAAAGTAAGGCCAACAACCATAATTTTTACATATAAAACCAAAGATGGCAACAAGCCAATTATTTATTTACCAAGAGTCCAAGATCCTGCAAGCTGCAGCTGGAAACAGAGAAGGGTTACACAAACTGATTGAGGTACTCATCAACTGTAGTGTACTTGACATCAGGATAAAGCTGCGAGGCTTCAACTCCAAAAGATGGTTCAATCTTGAAGTTGGTTTGAACTCCCTTCACGAAAGCAGAGTGATAAATTGATAATATCACATCGTGTGGAGGTGCAGCTTCTGCAACATTTTGGAGAAGACAGGTCAATAACATTTACGGCACAGAATTTACAGCTCTCTTAAATAACATTTAAAAGAGAGAGTTTTAACTAACCTTGAATATTCTTTAGGAGCTGCTCCTCTGAAACATACTCCCTTTCGAGGGTTTTGCCAATCTTTCTCTCCCACAGAGACACTAGATCATTGAATGAGTAAATATTACCGGGAGGCTGAATGTAAAGGTTTTTGTTCAAGGTTCTCGGATCATCAACTGCTTTGATAGTGTAGGTTCCAATATCATCTTCCTTGTTATAAACTGCTGAAAGTCATTTCAAATGACGAAACTAAGTTAGATTCATTTAACTATTTTGCAATGAAGTTATTTAGGCTCTGTTTGAAATTGTTGCGTGGCAACCATGATGTGGCGGTTCAGCAGCTAAAGTATCTGGGAATCACTTAAAACTCTATCTTAAAATCTATAATGACCACTTAAGATTCATTTCGTATTATGGTGCCATTAATGCTTTAATTGTAATATTTTTTTATCAAAGTAGTAAGAATATTACAAGTTTTTAATTAAACAAGTGTTGTATAAAATCAACTTAACTTGAAGGCTAAGGATAGAGGTGTTTATCAAAACACTGCAGCTCTCCAACAACAGTACCAAGCAAGACCATCCATTGTACAACAGACAATAACATTAACACCGCAATACATACCAAACAAACAGAGCTTAATCACGGTTATTTTTAACAATCTTGTTATAAACCATGAGCTTGATTAAATTATGTTACCTTTTGGATTTCCATCGCCGAAGATGACAACCTTATCCCTAGGGGGGGCAGTGGCCCCAGGCTGCAACAAATTAGGGAGGAAGTAGCCATCAAAAAAATAAGATTCTACGTAAGTGTACGGAATGCCTTCTGCCTCAACGGCTCGGCGGATTTTCGCCTTTACGTCATACGTCGATTTTGTTGGCTCCACGGCGCCATGGACTCGATCAACATCATTTCCAAATTCCGATGGGAAGAATCTCTGAGTAATAAATAATTTATAAACATCAACTAATTTTAATTGCTTTCATGCCATTGGTATTTATCCTTAATTAATTAATTAAATTATTTTGAGGCGCAATTGCGCATGTGACGGGGTGTTTATTAGCTGAACTGGGAGCTCTACTCTACAGCGAGCTCCACACCAAGAATAAATCACCACGTGTGCGCGAGTGCACAATCCTGATCGGAATTGAAGATATTTATATTAATTATGCCATACCTTAACGTTACCGGCTTCTTTAATGGCAGCAATAATCTTGACCTGATCGGCTAATAAAGCGTGACCGACTGTCGATATCACCACGTCCACTTGTTTTATCGCCTTCACCAAACTCTCGTGATTCAAAACATCTCCCTGCATAATAATAACAGCACCCACAAAAATTAAATTAAAAAAAAAACCAAGTCTATCAAATAGACGCTACACCGCCACGTGTCAAAATTTGGAATTAAAAAAATGAAAAAAATTGATAACTCACGACAACGATTTTGACGCCGAGGTTTTTGAAGTGGTCGAGGAGCTGAGATTTGGAAGGACCTGAGACTGTGGATTCCCTCACGAGCACGAACGTCGGGTGGCCGGCTTTCACGCTTGCTTCCACGATGAATTTACCGATATACCCTGTCCCGCCGATGGATAGAATCGATGCCATTTCTGAAACTCGTTCAGTTCAATTCCGGAGAGTTTGTTTATTATTATTATTATTATTATTATTGAATGAAATGATACCGGCGCCTTGTATAGGAAGCGTGTAAGCTAACCAGCTGGCAGCTGTACTTTTACGCTTGATCAAATGGACTAAAAAGCTCTTGAGGTCTAAGTGGGTTTTGAAAGTTTGTTTGTGGATAAGAGCCCTAATGCGTTATGCGTCCAGGTTCATTTCTTATTGTTACTGTGTATAAGAATAATTTTTATATAATTTTAAAAAAATTGATTTTAATTTAGGGTAATTATTAGGATGACAAAAAAGTTTGATCCGATCCTTGATTTGATTAATTCGATCATAATTTTAAGGGTTTTGACTCGAATTTGAAAGGTACGTTGGGCTAGGGCTTAAGGAATCATGACCTAATTACATTTGAGTTAGGGTTAAGGTTTTACTAAAATGTTTTAACCCAACTCTTGATCTTTAAATTAATTTTTAAAATAAAAAAATATTATTAAAACACACATACACCACATACACATAGATGGTCACAACTACACCTTAGGGATATTTATCTCTATTTCGTATTAATTTTTTTATTTTGTATTTGATTTATTTACCTATTGTTGGGTTAGTCTATTAATTTTGTTAGATTGTTAAATGTTCTATTGTTGTTAAGTTAAATAAAAAATAATTTATTAAATTCCTTACAAACAAATCCAACAAAAAAGGGAACAATAATAGTAATAATAATATTACTAAAGAATGAAGAATAGGAGTCCTATTCTTAAAATAAATAAATAAAATATAAAAAAATTATTAAAGCCAAGTTGTTCCTTAGTTTGAAGGGTTAAGACTTTTTAAGGATTAGAGTCCTTAGTCATAGGGTCGGGCTAGGGCTTGGCATGGCCTGAACATGACCCAGTCCATTGTCAACCTAATAATTATAAATAAGAATAAACTCTATGTTATAATAAGTTATAATTTTTCTAAGTCCGGTTTTAAGAAAGTTGCCTCTAATAGTAATAATTATCGGTATATTGTAAAAAAAATATATGCCTTATTATGTTAAAGGTTTAAGATGAAGTAAAATATTTTTCTAAAATTATTTGGGACAACCATTTATTCTTTAGATTTTCAAGATGATTTTACATAATTCCAGCACTATAAAGATATATGTACTAGTTTTTTTCAAACTATACCTATCTTTTTCATCATTGTTAGTGTTGAGTGTTAGAAAATGCATATTTATAAAGGAGAAAATCGTCATTTTACATTTCAAGTCTTACTAACAACCCTTACTTTTATGTATTTAACCTTCTTGTGATTTAATTACATATGTTTTATTTTAATTAAGTATTTTATGTATTTTAGGGGCATTATAGTCATTTCACAATAAAGGAGAGATCAGACGGCAAAACGGACATCACTTTTGAACTCAGGACGGTCGAAAACCTTAGGAGGAGCATAAAAGGAAAAATGACACTATTCATATGTACGGTACTATTCACGTGTACGGTACTAACTACGTTACTATTCACAACACTGTTCATATAAACGGATCAATAACGTGGCATTGACCGATGATGTGGCATTGACTGATGAGGTATCACGATCCTGTTGGGCTAAAATTCTTATGTACTGTTGATGGTGACGTGGCAGCATATCAGTGGATGAAAAATCTCGCGTACGGTACATGCATCACACAGGATTATTTTCAACCAAACTGCGTTACTGTTCATCTGAGTCAAACCGTGTTACTGTTCATCCGCGTGGTCAAACCGTGGACTGTTGACTGATGACGTGGCGCAATCCTGAGCATCCAAACTATTTTTAATCCGATGGCCATGATTTACTCCATGTATCTATAAAAAGGGGGCCTCCCCCCCTAATTTGATAGCTCTGAATCCATTTTTGGGATCCATTTTTTGTAATTCTCTCTCCATCTTGTATTTTCTTCGTATTTTAATAAATTTCCATTTTACCCCTAGTTCAATTATGAGTGGCTAATTTTCTTTCAAGCTTGGGTTGAAGGTGAAGTCTCAACATGTGTCATGGGCTTAATTTGGTAAATTTATTTTCTCTTCCTCTCTAGTTTTTGTGGATGTTTTGACTTCTCGTCGACAAATAATAATAATTTTGTCTAGATACCGCCTTGGTTACACCGGCTCTCTAGTATAAGGTTATTATTATTTGGCACGATAAGCCCTTAGCACCATATTGATTAGAGCGTGGTTCATGAGGTGTGGATTCCCCCCTCATGATTTAATTGACATTAATACGGATTATTTAGCCCATGATGCATGTTGATACGGATCCAGATACCCAAGTACGTCATTTTAATAGAATTCTCTTCAATTTATTCTCGCCATTTCAATTCCAATTTTAGAATTTATTCTTGCCATTTTAATTTAAGTTTTAGCATATTCCAAATCATTTCCACCACAAATCCAATCACCCATTTACAAAATTAATTCTACACAATTAAAATCCACCTCCTCGTGGGATCGACACTCGTCACCATTAGTCTATACTACAATAGATTCGTGCGCTTGCGAGTACATTAAAATTTGCACAAAAAATTTTTGGCGCCGTTGCCGGAGAGGTAAGTAATTTTAATTCATAGAATTAATTTTTTTTGAATAATTTCTTTTATTTGTTTTCTTGTATTTTTTTAATTAAAAAAAAAGAAAAAAATGAATCTACATTTAAAGGTTACTATTTCTTTTCTTTTTCTCTTCTTTAAAATTCTGTGATTTAATTTTCAATTTATTTTTCTTTGTAATTTTTTTTATTTTATTAATTTAATTTTTAGTTAATTTATTTCACGTATTTATTTTTGTGTATTTTTATAGAAAGGTTGTAATAGCGCAATAAGGTTAGTATCGTAATTTCTCCTTCTTCTTTATTTTTATTTGTTTTGTTCCCATCTTTATTTTCATTTTATTTGTTTTGCATGCATGGTCGTAGGTCATTATTACATAATCTTGAACCTATAAACCTTGAACTAGAAAAAACACTTCGCACACACAAACAAGCAAAAAATAAAATGGATTTGCAACCATAGGAGAGGCCATTTAAAGATTATTTAAGTCCTTTAGCAAATTTGAGCACATCATGTATAAGATACCCAAATGTAGCTGCTAGGAGCTTTGAATTAAAATCTAGTGTGCTAAATTGTCTCCCCACATTTTATGGCCTAGAAAATGAGGACTCATATAATCATCTGAATGATTTTCATGCCATTTGTCAAACTTTTAAATATGAAAATTTTTCAGACGATGATGTTAAACTCAGATTATTCTCATTTTCTTTAAAGGATAGAGCTCGTTCATGACTTAATACATTGCCTGCCAATAGCATTTCATCATGGGAACAAATGGTAACTAAATTTTTGAATAAATATTTCCCAGTGCATAAAACCAATGCTATTCGCAGGGAAATTTCAGAGTTCACACAGAGAGAGGACGAGCAATTTTTCGAAACATGGGAGCGATTCAATGGGCTACTCTTGAAGTGTCCACATCATGGGTACGAGAAATGGCACCAATGCCAATACTTTTTAGAGAGATTATTGCCGAATGTGCAAGAATGGCTAATGGCAACAAGTGGAGGAGAGCTAATGTCAAAAAGTGCATCAGAGATTTGGGAATTCTTCCAGCGACAAGCGGATAATTCCCAACAACGGAGTCGATCAATCAGGAATACTAGAAGAATTAAGGGAGTAAATGAGGTTCAAATTGGCGAGTCAACTTCGGGAATCAAAGAAGTCAAGGAGATGGTTGAAGGTCTTGCTCGACAAATAGCATCGTTATCGACTGCTAAATCAACAGAACCACATGACCATGACTCATACTCCGATCAAGCCAATGCCATAGGTGTAATGAGAAAACCATCGAATTATAACCCATACTCCAACACATATAACCTTGGATGGAGAGACCACCCTAATTTTTCATGGTCTCAAGGATTCCAACAGAGTGGACCAGCAGCTCCAGCTCCACCAATTCCTCAAAATCCTTAAGCCTCTCAGCCACCATTTAGACCATACAATCAGAACCAGAACTACTCTCAACCTAGACCATGGGAGGATTCATTCCAGAATCTCAAGAATCTTACTCACTCTACGATTGAGCAACAGAACCGCACCATTGATGGACTACGAAATGAATTGAGAGCGGGTTTCAACTCACAAGCCCAATCAGTTTCAAGCCTCGAAAAGATGGTAGGACAACTTGCTTCTTCAGTTCAGACCTTGGCAATGACCGTTGAGAAAGGTAAGTTTCCAAGTCAACCAGTGTCTAACCCTAAAGGAGTGCATGAAGCAAGTACCAGTTCACCACAGCAGCATGGAGAGGTCAAAGCCGTCATGACCTTGCGAAAAGGAAAAGAAGTTGACAACAAAGTGGAGATGCCGGTGACAAAAGAAAATCAAATTGTACCTGTGAATGTTGAGGAATCATCACCGGAGGAGAAAGAAGAAACCAACCCACGAGAATACGTTCCGAAAGCTCCATTTCCTCAGAGGTTAGCGAAAGGAAAAAAAGGAAAATCCACAGGTGAGATTCTTGAAATCTTCAAACAGGTAAGTGTTAACATCCCTTTGCTTGATGTTATTAAACAAGTTCCATCTTATGCCAAGTTTCTTAAAGACTTTTGTACTAAAAAGAGAAATATGCATGTTCAAAAGAAGGCATTTTTAACAGAAAACGTTAGTTCTATACTCCAACATAAAATTCTTTTAAAATGCAAAGACCCAGACTCCCCCACTATCTCATGTAGTATAGGGAACCACACAATTGTGAATGTTTTGTTGGATTTAGGAGCTAGTGTAAATCTTTTGCCTTACTCTGTATTCGTGAAACTTGGACTTGGAGAATTACACCTAACTCCAGTGGTGTTACAGCTTGCAGATCGGTCCACGAAAATACCTTGTGGTATTGTGGAGGACGTGCTTATCCAGGTAGACAAGTTTTATTTTTCTGTTGATTTCATTGTAATTGACACTCAACCAATACAGGATTCGAGGAAGCACATCCCCATTATTCTAGGCTGACCTTTCTTGGCAACTGCGGATGCTCACATTCAATGCAGGACTGGAAATATGCAGTTGTCCTTCGGCAACATGACTATGGAGCTGAACATCTTCAACATTGCCAAACAACCTCACAATGCAGATGATGGAATTGTTGATGTGGATTTAATTGAAACAATAGTTGATGATACTTTTCTTTTAAACCTTAGTGATGATCCTTTACAAACATGTTTAACTCACTTTGGTTTTGATTTTGATATTGACAGATCGGTTGATGAGGTCAACGCTCTACTTGACTCAACACCATCTATGGACACTAATAAATGGAAGTCAAGAGTTGAACAACTAGCACCATCAGAGAATAAACTCATCCCATCATCAGAATCACCACCGAAACTCGAGCTCAAACCATTACCCAACACATTGGAATATGCATTTTTGGGAGAAGAAAGTACTCTGCCGGTAATCATCTCATCATCCCTAAATGACGAATAAAAAGGTAAGTTGTTGGATGTTTTGAAAGAGCACAAAGGGGCATTAGGATGGACCATAGCAGACATAAAAGGTATAAACCTAGTAGACTGCATGCATTATATTCACCTTGATGAAAATGCTAAATCTACTAGGGAAATGCAACGTCGGTTAAATCCTAACATGAAAGAAGATGTTAGAACTGAAGTCCTTAAGCTATTAGACGCAGGTATCATTTACCCCATTTTTGATAGTTCATGGGTCAGTCCTGTGCAAGTTATCCCCAAAAAGTCAGGAGTCACAGTAGTTACGAATGCTGATAATGAATTGATATCCACTAGAGTAACTACAAGATGGCGTGTATGTATTGATTATAGGAAGTTGAATTCTGTCACACGTAAAGACCATTTTCCTTTACCATTTATTGATCAAATGCTTGATAGATTAGCAGGCTATGAATTTTATTGCTTTCTAGATGGCTACTCAGGATATAATCAGATTCCCATAGCACCAAAAGATCAGGAGAAAACTACTTTCACTTGCCCTTTTGGCACATTTGCATATAAGAGAATGCCATTTGGATTATGTAATACACCTGCTACATTTCAACGATGCATGTTGAGCATTTTTTCTGATATGGTGGAACGATTCCTTGAAGTCTTTATGGATGACTTTTCTGTCTTTGGTGACTCATTTGATCAATGTTTACATCATCTAACACTAGTTCTGCAGAGATGTATCAAGAAGAACTTGATCTTAAATTGGGAGAAATGTCATTTTATGGTAAAACAAGGTATTGTTCTCGGTCACATCATTTCGAGCAAAGGTATTGAGGTTGACAAAGCCAAGGTGGATCTCATTTCTAATCTTCCTCCACCCAAAACAGTCAGAGAAGTAAGATCTTTCCTTGGGCATGCTGGTTTCTATAGACGTTTCATTAAAGATTTTAGCAAAGTTTCTAGACCCTTATGCAATTTACTTGCTAAAGATGTACCTTTTATCTTTAATGATTGATGTCTTATGGCGTTTGAAAAATTAAAACAATTGTTGACATCATCACCCATCATTCAGGCCCCAAACTGGAGCTTACCATTTGAGCTAATGTGTGATGCATCTGATTATGCAGTAGGAGCAGTATTAGGACAAAGAGTTGATCGAATTCCCCACGTTATTTACTATGCTAGTATGACATTAAATGATGCACAGTTGAACCATTCAACTACTGAAAAAGAAATGCTAGCAGTAGTGTTTGCATTGGAAAAATTTCGATCATATCTCATTGGTTGTAAAATAATTATATTCACGGATCATGCTGCTCTTAAATATCTTCTCACAAAGAAAGATGCAAAAGCCAGACTAATTCGTTGGGTGTTACTTTTGCAGGAGTTTGACTTGGAATTCAAAGATAAGAAAGGCACAAAGAATATTGTGGCGGACCACCTCTCTCGTCTCCATTTTGACACAATTACAGAGCCATTAATATTGAATGAGTCATTTCCAGATAAACAATTAATGAATGTGGAAGTATTACCTTGGTATGCTGATATAGTTAATTATCTTGTTACAGGTAAACTTCTAGAGCATTGGACCAAGCAAGATAAGGCTAAATTCTTTGCAGAGATAAAGAATTTCTTTTGGGATGACCCGTATTTGTTCAAGTATTGTGCTGATCAAATTGTTAGACGATGTGTCCCAGAAAATGAAATTCAGAATATTTTTTCATTCTGCCATGAACAAGCTTGTGGAGGCCATTTCAGTGCTAAGAAAACAGCAACTAAAGTTTTACAATGTGGTTTTTATTGGCCAACTATATTTCGAGATGCTTACACTTTTTGTTCTTCATGTGATAGGTGTCAACGAATGGGAAGCATTACACGAAGGAACATGATGCCACTAAATCCAATTTTAGTGGTTGAGATTTTTGACGTATGGGGTATCGACTTCATGGGACCCTTTCCCCCTTCTTTTGGCCATCAATACATATTGGTTGCTGTTGACTACGTATCAAAATGGGTAGAAGCAATTCCATGTAGGATCAATGATCACAAGGTGGTGATAGGATTTTTGAAAAGCAACATTGTCTCGCGCTTTGGATTCTCTCGAGCAATAATCAGTGATAGTGGTGCCCACTTTTGTAACAAAGCATTCAAAACTCTTTTGACAAAGTATTCAATCACTCACAAAGTGGCGACTCCGTATCATCCGCAAACCAGTGGCCAAGTTGAGATCTCCAATCGAGAAATAAAGCACATATTAGAAAAAATAGTGAGGCCAGACAGAAAAGATTGTTCATTAAGACTTGATGATGCATTATGGGCATATAGAACGGCTTTCAAGACCTCGATTAGGATGTCACCCTACAGGCTAGTATATGGAAAAGCTTGCCACCTACCTGTAGAACTCGAGCATCGTGCATATTGGGCCATCAAGAAATTCAATTTTGACATGCAGCAAGCCAGCTCAGAAAGAAGATTACAGCTGGCAGAACTTGAAGAAATTCGCAATGACGCATACGAAAATGCCAAGATTTACAAGCAACGAATGAAAGTCTTCCATGATAAGCAAATTATGAGAAAATCATTCACTCCAGGTAAGAAAATGCTTTTATTCAATTCTCGCTTGCACCTATTCCCAAGTAAGTTACGCTCTCGTTAGTCTGGCCCATTTATTGTTCATACTGTTTTTTCACATGGGGCAATTGAAATTAAGGACCCAAAGAACGGTGTCACGTTTAAAGTTAATGGTAAAAGATTAAAGCCATATCTAGAATACCAACCACATGGAGAAGACACCGAAATAAATTTGAGTGACCCACCAGATTTGAATTGATTTTTTTTCTTTTCGTTGATTTGATTTTTTTTCTTTATATTATTCTTCTGCTAATTGAAATTATTTTTGCATAAGTGTGTTTGTTTAACTATTAAGTTTTCTTTTATCGTTTTTAATCATTAGTACCTTACTTAGACCGTTCCTCCTGAACATTCTTAAACCACTTCAACGTGTCAAAACTCATCTCAAAAGGCAGATTCAATTTTGTAAAACACATCGCATTTAGGCTCTACAACCACCAGAGTTAGTAGCCTATGTTGAGGGTTTAGAAAGCCAACTCAGAGACATTGAGAGAAGTGTTTACGACATCCAGTTGGAGCTTGAGGTAAATTCAATAAGAGGACGATTTTAATTTTCTTTGTGTGTTTTAATTTGTTTTTCGGTTTGTGTGCTTTAGTTTGTTACCCCGGTGAAGTGGCGGATAACGGTACTCCGTGACAATCAAGTCGGTTACTTCAATTTCCCATAATAACTGATATTCTGAGGCGAAGGTATGGACAGAAACAAGATTCTAGCGAAACTTCACAAGCGATTCCCTTCACTTCCTCAGAATGCCCTCCTTACGATCTATAAAGCTCGGTCCGAACGCATGCGATTATTCATGAGGAATAACATACCTGCTGACATCTGTTGGTTAATCGAGGCTAAAGTACGATCGGCATGTGAGTTACCTCCAAAATTTATTGCATACATGCCTGGTTGTGGTAAAGGAAATTATGCAAGAAAACGACGAGCTCGAAGAATTTCTGTTGCTTGTCATAAGTGTGCCAGAATGAGTTGCAATAAAAACTCATGTTCTTTAGGAATGATGTCTGATAACAGTGAAGATAAGATTCAATTAATTAGAGATGGCTTGAATAAGGAGTCATTGGATGATATCCTTTTGTCTCTTGAAACGCATCTCAGTGGATATGTGCAAGGAGCGATTCTCCAGTTATGACCATTATTCCAGAAAGAGCATGCACGATATAGTCTCGGGAATCTGACTATAAACGACCCTGTTTGCCAGTTTATAAGAAAACTGGATAGGAAGCCTATCCTCAACCCATAGAGGGCGTTCAAGCCGTTTCTGGACGTAAAACCAGAGGAAGATGTGAGCCACAGTCGCAACTACCTGTAAATATCCTTTTACTTTATTGTTATTTTATTTCACTATTGTCTTATTGTTTGCATTATTGTCTTTAATAATTTTATTATTGTTTGCTTTTTCCTTTTTACTGTTTCTTTTTGACTTGTGAGCCACGTGCTTTACGCGTTATTTGACACTGACATATTACCTTATACACAACCATGACCCACTATCACCAAGACTCTTAAATGTGATTTCTTTTTTGTCAAGCACTCACAAATTTTTTTTGAGAAGTATCACAATGTCAGCTACTCCCAATAGACAATTCAAGAACATTTGTGTGCTTTTTGGATTTACATATGGCAAACATAAAGAGTTCGTTGAGGCAGCCATAGATCTTGGTCGAAGCATAGCAGCGAGAAAATTACACTTGGTGTATAGAGGAGGTAATCGAGGGTTATCAAAAATGGTCTCAGAAGCAGCTTTTATCAGAGGAAGTCAAGTGTTAGGCATCATCCCAAGAGTCTTAAAACCATTGAGCAGTTCATCTGACTCATCAACTAGAGAAGAGTTAGTCGTCTCAGGTATGCAAGAAAGAATAACTGAAATGCTTAATCATGCTGATGCTTTTATTTTCCTTCCAGGAGATCTTGCAACACTAAAGGCACTTATCACGCTAGCATCTTGGGCCCATCTGCACATCCATAAAAAACCCATCGGTTTGTTAAATGTCAATAACTTTTATGATGACTTTATCGCATTTCTTAACCATGCAATAAAAAACTATTTCATTCCTTCTAATGTGAAAAAACTTTTTATTTGTGCTCACACTGCTAATGAGCTACTTGATATGTTACAAGCTTATAAACCGGAGCCCGACCCCTGGACCTTTGTGTTGGAGCACCCAAATAATGATGGTAACAGTAGCCGCAGTAAGAAGTACAAATTAGATTTAACTCTCCGCTTGTAAATATTATTTTCTGTGTTGCACCACCCAGGTGATGTCTTCTAAACTCTACTTCTTTCCTTTCAAACATTGAGGACAATGTTTCGTTCTGGTTGGGGGGAGGGAATAGTCGACAATTGTGGCATTTTGGTTAAGTTTTTACTAATTTTTGTTGTAGAAACTAACTATTGCTAACTTTTTGTGTTGAAGATGGCTGAATATTGAGTGTAATGACTATAGAAACGCATCTTCATCGTTAAAAAAAAAATTAAAAAACTAAAAAAAAATTTCAGACATTTTCTTTTTCTTTATTATGTTTTTATGTTTATTTTTCTTCTTTTTAATTTCTCCTCTATAAATATACATTTTCCAACTTGTGAGTCGAAGATGGCTGAATATAGAGTGTAGTTCCTCTAGAAACGCATCTTCTTTAAAAAAAAAAAACATTTTCGTTTTCTATCATTTTACGTGTAACTTTTCTAATTAGTTTTTATGCATCATTTTCACATTTCTGCATGCATATTTTCCTTTCATGTTTAGAATAGGTTGGGGGTAGAATGTTGTTTAAAAAAAAAAAAATTTTGTGTGATTTGTTTTAACATTGGATGACATGATTAATTTTAAATTTTAGTATTTGTATTATCTTTGGTCTTAAGTGATGTTACATTATGTGTGCTACTCTACATGTTGATGTCGGAGACAAATATGAGTTGCTTGAAGGAATGAACATGTCATAATAAGTACCAAGTGAGTTTTTGAGCCTATTATTTTTCTTGGAGAATAACCCTTTTGCCCACTTTTTATATAGCTTAGCAGTTTATTATTTTACACACGATCTCTAAATTGCTTTTGAGTTAACCCTTAAAAAAATTGTAAAATAAAAAAAAAGAGAAAAAAATGTGTGTTGTTATATTGGGAGGCCCATCTAACTAGTAGATATGGATGATTATTTAGAGCCCTAAAAGATGATGGAAATGCCATCTTTGATCCGTTTGAACCTTTCTAGCCATCCCTTTTATTAAATATCCATAGTTAACCCTTTTGAGCCTTTAAAAAAAAAAATATTTTCTTTGTCAACTTATCATCTTGACCCACTCCGATTTGGAGTATTACCCGATATCTTATAAGTTCCATCACCTATTTATGTTTGAGAAAAATGTAAATAATTATTTTGTTCAGTGAAGTTATGCCAAAAAAAAAAGAGAAAAAAAAAACAAAAGTTGTTGTTTCAAAAGAATAAAAATAAAAATAATAGGTGAAATCCACCTTGCAACTTCCAAAAAAAAAAAAAAACTTCTCTGCATTTTTCTCAAACATACACTTTATTTTCCTTATTTCCCTTCTTTGTTAGCCATGTCCCTAGCCTACGTTACATCCTAATAAAAATCCTTCTTGATTTTAGGGAACTATAGTTTGAAGTAGAAGCTAGTTATATGGGCTAAAAAGATGTAGTGATGAATAATAAAAAAAAAGATAAATAAAGTGGGTTGACTAGCATTTTTGTTTGACTTGAGTTCGTATTATTTATAAGCTGAGGGCATATTTATTTCATCTTGGTGAGAGCATGTGATATCACTTCTTTATTATTTTCTCTCTCAATTACCATTCATTGGAGTGACTATTTTTATTGGTTTTAATTTCTTTGTGAGAGTGTCACTACTTCCAGTGAGATTTTGGGGTTTGACATGTCATTCTTGAAAGTAGCTATGACAAAGTCTACTGGGCTGATTCATGTGGATGGTTGATGTGAGTGTGATGTTGCTTTAGACTGGAGATAATGCTTATACTTTTATTTGATTGCTATCATTAATCTGACGGAATAAATACGAGTGTTTCTATTAAAATTTTTTTTTTTTTAATTTGAATTTTGTTTTCGCTTTATTTGCTAGGGACTAGCAATAAGCTGGTTGGGGGGTGTGTTGAGTGTTAGAAAATGCATATTTATAAAGGAGAAAACCGTCATTTTACATTTCAAGTCTTACTAACAACCCTTACTTTTATGTATTTAACATTCTTGTGATTTAATTACATGTGTTTTATTTTAATTAAATATTTTATGTATTTTAGGGGCATTATAGTCATTTCACAATAAAGGAGAGATCAGACGGCAAAACGGACATCACTTTTGAACTCAAGACGGTCGAAAACCTTAGGAGGAGCATAAAAGGAAAAATGACACTATTCATATGTACAGTACTATTCACGTGTACGGTACTAACTACGTTACTGTTCACAACACTGTTCACATAGACGGATCGATAACGTGGCATTGACCGATGATGTGGCATTGACTGATGAGGTGTCACGATCCTATTGGGCTAAAATTCTTATGTACTGTTGATGGTGATGTGGCAGCATATCAGTAGATGAAAAATCTCGCGTACGGTACATGCATCACACAGGATTATTTTCAACCAAACCGCGTTACTATTCATCCGAGTCAAACCGTGTTACTGTTCATCCGCGTGGTCAAACCGTGGACTGTTGACTGATGACGTGGCGCAATCCTGAGCATCCAAACTGTTTTTAATCCGATGGCCATGATTTACTCCATGTATCTATAAAAAGGGGGCCTCCCCCCCTAATTTGATATCTCTGAATCCATTTTTGAGATCCATTTTCTGTAATTCTCTCTCCATCTTGTATTTTCTTCGTATTTTAATAAATTTCTATTTTGCCCCTAGTTCAATTATGAGTGGCTAATTTTCTTTCAAGCTTGGGTTGAAGGTGAAGTCTCAACATGTGTCATGGGCTTAATTTGGTAAATTTATTTTCTCTTCCTCTCTAGTTTTTGTGGATGTTTTGACTTCTCGTCGACAAATAATAATAATTTTGTCTAGATACCGCCTTGGTTACACCGGCTCTCTAGTATAAGGTTATTATTATTTGGCACGATAAACCCTTAGCACCATATTGATTAGAGCGTGGTTCATGAGGTGTGGATTCCCCCCTCATGATTTAATTGGCATTAATACGGATTATTTAGCCCATGATGCATGTTGATACGGATCCAGATACCCAAGTACGTCATTTTAATAGAATTCTCTTCAATTTATTCTCGCCATTTCAATTCCAATTTTAGAATTTATTCTTGCCATTTTAATTTAAGTTTTAGCATATTCCAAATCATTTCCACCACAAATCCAATCACCCATTTACAAAATTAATTCTACACAATTAAAATCCACCTCCTCGTGGGATCGACACTCGTCACCATTAGTCTATACTACAATAGATTCGTGCGCTTGTGAGTACATTAAAATTTCCACAACAATTAGTACATTGAATTTGACATGCTGTGTTAATTAGTTATTAGTGCATATTTTATCGCCATATCACTTGCACTAAAAATAATTAAGTTAAAATAATAATTTTTGTAACTACACATTTATTAAGTTATAAACTCTCATAGTAATAAAATTAATTTAGTGTTACCGTTATGATTATAAATAAGTTTTACCGTAGAGAAAGATGACTTAAGCGTAATATTGGCTTGCTTTTGGTTCACAATAAGAAACAATATTATAAGCGTAATACCGCCAAGTTCATTCTTTTCAATTTTTATAGTTGCAGAATTTCAATTCAGTTAAAAATATTATAAAATGAGTCATACCATTTTAAATCTTATGAAACATATGTTGTTATTCAAAATTAAAGAATTACAATATGTGAAACAATTGAGTTATTTATTATATATCTTTCGGTTTGATTTTTAGAGTTTCTCACCATAAAGTTGTTTCCTAGAATTTCTCTTCCATTAAGTAAATTTCACATGACAAATGTTTATGAATTACTTTTAATTTTTTTGTGTTTCTGACTTTATAATTATCTTTAGATCAACCACATGGTGACTTTATAATTATTTTTAGATCAAGCACATGGGACTACTTTATTTAATCACTGGTGTACTGACATAGTGGACAAAATATGGTGCTACAAATTCCATAAAAAACCAAAAGAAGGTAAGGCCAACAACCATAATGTTTACAGATACAAACCAAAGATGGAAACAAGCCAATTATTTATTTCCCAATATCCTGCAAGCTACAACTCAACAGAGAAGGGTTTCGCAAACTGACTGATCAGGTACTCATCGATTGTAGTGTACTTGACATCAGGATAAAAGAAAAATGGCTGGGTAGGACAATATTAGTTGCAATTTTGTTTTATTAGTTTTGTCCAATTCAAAAGTGTGGTCTAAGGCAAGTATCTCATTCTTTTATAAACTTGAATGATCGATTTAGGGTAAAAAAGATCTTACTGCTGTTGAATATGATGATGATGATGAGAATGCTACTGCAGAGTGTTGGTGAATAATAAGAATATGGAGGCAAAGAACAACGAAAATTTCTTAGGATTTGAGACGTGTTTGCACACTTTCCTTTAAGGTTTTATTTGCCCTCACCAATCTTGATTTGCTATAGAGTTTAAATGGCAAATTACCCCTAAGATATATCAAATCCTGAATATAATCTTTAGCAAGTAAGGTTGTATTTCCAGAACATATATGAAACCTGCAAAATCTGATATTAATCTAATTGTATATCTTTCTTTAATGAAGAAGATGTTTATTTAAAAGAATACAACCATTCGAAATAGTACTTCTTCAAAGATACTCTTTTGGTTTGAATTTGCATCGATTAACAATTGAAATTTTCAAGCTTGCTAACCGTTTTTCCAGTTGACGCCTTTATGGAAATAAACGGTTAGCCATTTTCTCAATAAACGGTGAGTCGTTTTATTCCAGAATGTCAAATACGTTGCTCTCTGTAAATAAACGGTTAGCCGTTTTCTTAATAACGGTGAGCTGTTTTCTCTAGAACAGAAAACATTCTCTCTGGAGTTAAATGGTTAACCGTTTTTCTCAATAACGGTGAGCCGTTTTCTTTAGAACATAAAATATGCTCTCTGGAGTTAAACGGTTAGCCGTTTTCTCCAGACACGGCAAACCGTTTTCTTCTAGAATATCAAACCAAAGATTGAAAAATGTTACAATCTCTCTTACACAAAGGACTGTGAAGATGAGAGACCCGATAGAGACACTCAAGAGCAATTGTCCAGTGACAGTGACTCTGATAAAGAATGCAGAAAGTAATTCTTTTCTACCTATATCTTTTGTCGCATTATCTTGACAAATATATCTATCAACTTATGCCTTTGTGATCTTATGACATTATGATGAACAATTGGAGGGGTTTCTTGATCAAGCTTATGAAAAATACGTGGCCATAAAAGGAGGAAGCATGAAAACATGTGAAAAATGCCTATGCCCCAGAGGACCAACTCTCAAAGGTATGCGGTCTTTGTGGTCAAATTGTGTGCGCGTGCGTGTGTGTGCATGTTTACAATCAAGCACATGTTTTTCGCCTATACTTTCTGCAATTAGGATGTGTTATAAAATCTCAATTTCCCTTGGGGCTTATGTGGCCTCTCTTTTTCTCACTTTGTCATGATTCTTGTTGCCTTCACATTGTTATCGTTCTTCTTCTTCTTTGTAAAGCTTAAGTCATTATAGCTCTAATGGATAGTGATTTATTAGGATTACACTTTCTTTTCTCGGTTTAAAATTATAATAAAATCTCTTTGTAGTGATACATTTTATAAGAACAACGTCCAATAGTCACAAAAAATCTTATTCCTACTTTAAGCCAATTATAAATAAGAACAAACTTCACATTGTAATAAGTTAACAACTTTTATAGAGCATATCTTAAGGAACACGCATCCACACAGTATTACTAATATGTATATTGTGCAAAAAAAAAAAAAATTGCTATGTTACATGAAAGATTTAAGATGAAATATAATATTTTTCTGAAATTGTTTTGGATAATAATTTATTCTTTAGATTTTCAATAAGAAGACTTTGCATGTTCCCAATACTACATAGATGATAGATATAAGTACTAGTTTTTTAAATTAAATGTTTATCTCTTTTATCAATGTCAATGCATTAGATTTGACATGCTTCATTAATTAATTATCAAAAGTAGCACAGCTAATCAACAGATTTGTCACTGAATTTCCATTAAGTTTATAACATCTTCATATTAATAAAATTAGTTTAATCCCAACAATATGACTATAGAGAGGTTTTACTGTATATGTAATGTTAAGCATTTTGTTTTGGCTGCGCAGGGTGATGAGGATGAAAACACTATGCATACTAGTTATGATCCAGACAAAGATCAGGGTAATCTAGATGGAAATCCTCTCATGGTACCACTTGATGATGGCATAGGGCCAACACAAGAGGAAATTACAAATAAATGGTTTGGTTAGGAAATTTTTGCAGAAGCTGTACATAATGGAGATTTGGGGAAGCTTGTGAAGAAAGCACACTATCCAGAGTTACAAAAAAGAAGCAAATAAGCTGTCAATGCCAAGTCAGCGGCTAAGTCAACATGTTCTATTATGCAACGATGATGGATTCACGTGCTCCTTATGTGTGAAACTAATTGGTTTTACTTTGGATCAAATCTATTGATTAGCTGTACTGTAAATTAGCTAGAAACAATTTAGAAACTTGTATATATATAGCATGTTAATCTTTCGTTTGCTCAATATATAGGAAACATTTAGAATTTCCAGAGAATTTTCCTTTATTTTCTCAACTGTTAAACAACAACTATAACTCAACTTCCAATAATTTATTCATGGTATCTGAGCCAAAATGGCAAGCTCAAGCAATGTAAGCACAAATTCAATTGCAATATCTATAAATCAATCAATGCAAACAACATTCTCTTTCATCACTCCAATCACATTAGATTGATCAAATTACATGCTTTGGCAAAATCAAGTTCTAGCTTTTATAAGAGGAAACCGAAGGATACATAACTAGAGAAAATGAAGCACCAAATCAATTCATTGATTCATCAACTATGCTAGAGCAGTTGCTGCATCTACTTAACAGATCGAAAATCCTGAGTTCATTGTTTAGAGATCTCAAGATCACACATTACTTAGCTAGTTACTCAGCTCTATCACTGAAGGTATTCTCGGTCTTGTTCATTCTTATAACACCTTACTTGATGTATGAAAAACATTACAGAAAAAGTTTAGGCAACATTATGAGGGTAGGATTCTTCAACTGAGATATGAGATGAATGTTTTGAGAAAAAAGTCACTAAGCATAGAAGAGTATTGCTTAAAGATTAAATAAATAGCAGATAATTGACATGTATTGGTAGTCCTATTTCTGATAAAGATATGTTTAACAAATTCTCAATAGTTGTAAAGCTAGCCATCTGCATTTATCTACTTTTATTACAACTAGCAAGTTATATTATGATGGTGCATATGCTCTATTGCTTACTCAAGAGGCAAGACTTGAACAAAGTCATAATGAAAAGCACATATTCAATGCAAATTGTGCTAACTTTGCTAACGATAATAACTATGGCATAATTAATACCTATCATGCACAAATAGGAGGCAATACTAAAAGAGGTGGATATGCTGGAGGATTTTAAGGACATTACAGTGGAAATATAGGTGGAAGGAGTAATTTTAGTGCTAGAAGAGGCATGTTTTTCAATTCTCATCCCAGAGGGCTTCCCTTTTGGTACTAGCCATTTTGGAAGTAGTCATGTCAGAAGTCAATTGATTGGGAGTAACATGTTGGCCTAAGCGGTTGTACAAACTTTGGTTTTGATAATAACAAACCACGTGTTAAGGATAAAAGGATAAAATGATATATATATATATATATATATATATATATATATATATATATATATATATCTCTCATTAGCTCTTGAATGAAAAAAATAATTCATGTGAGATCAAGTTCAAGGCACTCAAATAGACAAAGGTAAAAAGCTCATCAAGTCAAGAACAAGCATTAGAGGTACTAGCTTAGGTGATTTCTCTTGTTACATTTCTTGTAAAGCTAGTATGATTAAATATATGCATGATTAAGCATTTAAAAGCTCAAGTCATTTTTCATAAATCTTAATAAAAAAATGATTTTATGAAATTGGTTATTTTGAAGTTAATGCTCTAAATTAAAAAAGTTTTGAGAACTTTGAAATCAACAAGTATTGTTTTAAAATTCTAGAAATGAACCTATTTGAAATATTTTATATATTTTTGGGTTATAGTATAATTTCATAAAGTTTTGGAAATAAAAAGTATTGTTTCGAAACTCTGGAAATAGACCTATTTGTAAAGTATTATGAAGATTTGGACTACAGTATAATTATAGAAAGCATGGGCAAAAATATAATTTTAAAAAATAGTTTCAATGTAGCAGTTAATGTAGCAAATGGCTAACCGACATCGAATAGATTTGGAAACTAACGGCGATCCGACATTTTGAAAACGGTAAGCCAACTATTTTCTCGCAAGGTTACTAGAAACTAACGACAATTCAACGTCTCGAAAATGGCGATTCGAAAATTTAAATTTTTGCCTAACGGTAACTTGATCAAGTCAAAACGACAGTCCGATAAGTATTAACGACGATCAGCCCTTGTGCAGAAAGTCAATAACAGCTAATTTTTAGCTCCAACTATCAAAAGGATCAATCATATTCAATCAATAACGAATTCAAAAATTGGCATTGAGCTTACTTTTGCATGTTTAATCCATCTTGAGCTTAAATTTTTTTATTCTTTCATTGAAACACACTCTAGGCTTTTAGTTGTAAACACATATATTGTGTGAGTGGAAAATTTGTGTAACTTTTTTTCAATATCACAATTAAGTGGTTGTAAGTGTGAGAAACACTTGGTGAAGAGGTTTGGGATAACCTCTAGATGTAAAGATCCATTGAAACCTTGGAAATCAATTGTAAGCATCTTGAAGCCTTAGGGTTGTAATGCTTGGATAGTGAAATCTTCAAGCATGGTGAGCTTGGAGGCGTTAACGTAGGCATATTTTGCTGAACCACGTAAAAATCTCGTGTTTGCTCTCTTCTCTCTCATCTCTTTATTTTATTCATTGTTAAAATTATTGTTATTGAATTTATTAAGACATTAATTGAAATTTTTGTGTGGTTATATTTGCTTAAATTTTTAAAAACCCAATTCACCCCACTTTTTGGGTTGTATACTTAGAATTTCATAACAAACCTATGCATTTTAGGAGAAGTCAATATAGTATTGGTTCATGAATTTTTACAAAAGATTGCACAACACCTAGCATAAAACTGTGTGTTTTAAAAAAGCAAAATTTTAAAATATTCATAAGATTTTAAAGATTAATCATTTACATCCTTACTTGGATCTTAGGATTGAAAATTGTCTGCAAAAATGGTATCAGAGCCATATTTTTTGTTCAAAATATAAAAATGGATGAAATAATTGTTTATTTTATTAATAATAGGGGATATAATCTAATGGTAGATAGTAATACTATAAAGGATTACATAACTAAACATAAACAATATTATTATTCAGAACTTGAGATATTAGATGATAAACAATTAGAACAATTTTATTTATCTAGAGCTCATGAATTTAGAATTGGAGAACTCAAAATAATAAAGAATAGAAATTTAAATATTGATCCTATTCTCCTATTTAGAATTAGGAGAGAGGTGTATAGAAATAATTTTTCATAGAAAACTACAAAAGGATTGAAATACAAAAGATAAATAACAATATGGAAGAATTACTCATGGTAATTCAAGAAAAAAAAATCTTACAAGACACCATAATTTACTACAACGAAAAGAAAGATAAAGAAATGATAGCAATATCTAGACCAATATTTAACAAAAAATGAAGATAAAAAATTAATAAGTTTAAGGATGCTAAGTGAAAATGTAGACAATGGATTAAAAGAATTATATAATCCAGAAATATCCAATGAAGAATCTAAATCCAAAGAGGAAGAGGATGTACTCATTAACTTACGAGATATTGAAAGTAGAATAGAACAATTAAAAATGAATGAATCAAAACCAAGGGTTTTTTGACAAGGAGAATCTAGTAATAGAGCTTCCTAACTAGAGAAGAAATACCAGCTCATGAAAGATCACAACGTCAATATTTTAGGGTTAACAAGCCTAAAAAAATTATAAAACTCTAGGAAAATATAGAGAGAGACCAATCAACCATGATGGAGTATGGTTAGATTTAGACTATGTCAAAGATAGAGATAAAACGATTATCGCTTGGGTTAAATTTATGAAAATGGCATTTGTATTTAACAAAATAGATAGGAATAATAGTATAGAATTCCTTAAAACTTCATTTGTAGGAGTAGTGTCACATTGGTTTATGGGACTAAACGATAATAACAAAAATGAAATATGGTATGGAGAAAATAATAATCAAAATGAAAGCTTGGATCAAGTTTTAAATAGATTTGAAAATGAAATAAGAAAAGAATTCCTAGGAGAAGATTGAGAAACTGATTTTCAATAAGAAATAAAGTGAAAAAGATGGAAAATGTAATAAAACTAACAAGGCTTGAAATATGTAATATATGTTATTTAGAAGAATACACGTGTAGCTTTGAAGAATTATACTATAAATGTGAATTAGATGAAAGTAGCATATGTTATTACTAAGATCAATATTTTATAAGGATACCAGACCCATGGGAGAAAAGGATTATGCTAGAATATAACAACAAATATGAAGATACAACAGAGACTGATACCTTAGGAAATAGGATTAGGTTTGCTCGAAATAGAATGAGTGAATGGTGTGCTGAAATAAGAGATAACAGACTTATGAAAAGGCTAAATCAAGGATTGTTTTGCTCTAAGTTAGAAGATCCACCAAGATTTGGATGTTCAGATAAAACTTATAAATATAGGAAGAAATTCAAAAAGAAGAGATTCTTTAAAGGCAACAAGAAAAATAAATATAAGAAGAAATTCTACAAGAAAAATAAATTTAAAAGAAGATCTAAAACCAATGCAGCTAAAGAATGCAAGTGTTGGTTATATAATGAAGAAGGGCATTATACAAATGAATGTCCTAAAAAGAAAAAAGAAAATATAAAAATGTTTGAGGATTTTAATGATTTAGAATTAATCACAGATAGTGAAGGTATTAGTGAAAGTGATAGCATATATTATCTTTCTAAAGAAACTTTAAGTAGCTCAGATTCAAAATCATATTTGGAATGAGCATAGAAGAATTAGATAATAAGCATTTATATCAAGATGAAGAATTAGAAGAACAAGGTTCTTTTAACAAAGAATTAATCTTTGATAAAAAAACAATACCTCAAGATTAACAAAAAAAGGATTAGAATCATCTATGACTTCAGTCAATAAGTTAGCTCTAGGAATTGCCAACATGATTAAAAGAAAAAAAGAAAAAATGTTATGTATTTCAGTGCTACTGTGTGAGAAGAACCTATTGAAATTAGGTATGCTAAGGGAAATACAAATATACCATTATTATTAAAGACTGATATAGAAGATAAAATCAGTAAGATAAAATCCGGCAATAGACCCAAAATTGGATATGTGCTTATTGGAGGAATTCAGTTTATGATAAAAGCTCATTTTCGAGAAGGAATAGATAGTCCAGTAATTTTAGCAGTACTAGATAATAGAATACAAGATCGAAAACATGCAGTCCCTAGAATAATACAAGGAAACTTGAGTTATAAAAAATTGATATTTAAGATATATCCTAAATATTCTATAAGTCTTAGGGATAGAAATATAAATAAGACATTAACCTTATGTCATAATTTTAAATACTTTGATATAATGCATGAGGGGTCTTATCCATATAGCATAACGTATGCCATAAAATATGCATTAACAAATTCAGCAAATAGTGAAATGTTTGCTAATAAAGATTTTATTGAAATAGATAAATTATTTAGTAAAGTTGGAAATATACAATATCCTGAAATCCTGAGAGAAATAGATTTATCAGAAGAATGGAAAATGAATCTAAGTAGTCAACCTACTCTGATTAAAGGAAATACTACTAAATCTATAGAATATACTCCAGAAGGAAGAATCATTATAGGACATAAAAGATCATTCTCTATACCCAAAAGAGAACCAAAATTAAGAAGAATCCAAAGTTTTACTAGATGTAGTCATCTTGTGACACCACCATCACATGAAATATTAGCCACAATTAGAAAAAATAATCAAAATCTAAAAATTAAGATTGACTATAATAATGGAAAATCATGGCACGAGACTTTTGCTATCCTTGATACAGGAGCTGCAAAATCTTATGTAGATGCTAAAATGATTAAATATTTAGAATGAAAAATTCTAATTGAACCTCATACTTATATAGGATTTAATAGAGAAAGAAAGACGTTAAGACAATATTGTGAAATACCATTAAAAATAAAAGGAACAAAATTCATCTTTCCTTTTTTCATAGAACCAGATTATGAAACAGAAATAAATCCTTTATTATTAGGGATGAACTTTCTTCAGAATTTCTCTCCTTATTGTATAGGAGATAGAGAAATAAGCATAACAATTGAAGGAATTAAGCAAACCATATCAAGATATGTCTAATCCTTTTATAATTTATATACAAGTGATTATACCATATTATAAACATAAACTGGAATGGTTTCATGCTTTAATCGATACTGGTTTAGGAGTTAGTTTTGCCAGTTCCAGGATTTATTCAAAACCATATTGGAAAGATTATAAGCCTTTAAAAGGATAAGGAATAAATGATGAACATATCACCTTAGGGACTTGTAGGATTAAGACTTTAATCCAAATCGAAGATTACATCTTAAGTATCCCTATATTATGGTCTTATGATCATATGGGAACAAATATACTTGTAGGAGTTAATTTCCTTCGTCAATTCATTTATATAATGACTAACGAAGCCATTACTCTCAAAAAACCATGTAATCATTCCATTACTACCCCAAGAATTTATAACCTTGTTAGGCGCACAACTCGAAAATTACATTTTTGACACAATCAGCGTGTTAATTACACTATAAAAATCATTCAAATCATGTCAGACTATGAAAAAATTTTGGTGAAAACCCAATTCAATTATGGGAAATTGATTAAACATATGCTAAGATCGAATTAAAAGATCCAAATGTTATCATAAGAGTTAAGCCTATGAGATATGGGCAAGAACATAAACAAGATTTTGATAAAAAAAAATTGAAGAGTTATTAAAACTTAAGATTATTCAAAAATCTAAAAGTCCTCATAGTAGTCCAGCCTTTATGGTTAGAAATCATGTAGAAATTAAACGAGGAAAAGCTTGCATGGTTATTAACTACAAAGAATTAAATAAATATACCAAATTCGATGGATATTTTTTACCTTATAAAGATACATTAATTATCTCTGTGACCGATAAAAAGACATTTAGCAAGTTTGATTGCAAATCTAGATTTTGACAAATCAAACTTGAAGTAGAAAGTATACCACTTACTGCCTTTAGTACACCTCAAGGACAGTATGAATGGATTGTAATGCCTTTTGGATTGAAAAATGCACCAAAAATATTTGAAAGAAGGATGGATCAAATCTTCAAAGAATTTCATGAATTTTGCATTGTTTATTTAGATGATATTTTTATATTTTCAGATAATAAGATATATCATATTAATCATCTCGTTTCTTTTGCCAAAATGCAAGAAACATGGAATATTACTCTCTCAAAAGAAAGCTGAAATAATGAAACCCATGATAGAATTTCTAGGGTTAATAATAGATGAAATAGGAATTGAGATGCAACCTCATATTTCTGGAAAAATATAAATAAATTAAAATCTAAAGAACAAATTCAAAGATTTTTAGGATGTCTTAATTATGCTGAAGGTTTCATAGAAAACTTAGCTAAAGAAAAATAATCTTTACAAGGATTATTAAAAAAGAATAATACTAAATCATGGAAAGATCTCCATACCAAAGTAGTAAAAAAATTGAAAGAAAAATGTAAAAATCTTCCAAGATTAGGATTCCCTACTTCTAGTGATAATTTAATTCTTGAGACTGATGCTTCAGATAATTACTGGGGTGCAGTCTGAAAAACAGATCAAGAAAAGATTTGTAGATATGCCACCGGAACATTCAAACCCGCATAGAAGAATTATGATAGTAATGAAAATGAACTATTAGCTATTAAAAATAGAATAGCTAAATTTACTTTCTTTTTGTTACCAAAGAAATTCAAGGTAAGATTTGATAACACTCGAGTTAAAGGAGTTATATTTAATAAATTGCCTAATCTCCCTCAATATAAAAGATTAATTAAATGGCAACGGCTTTTTGCTGAATATGATTTTGAAATTAAATATATTAAAGGATCTAACAATTCTATTGTAAATTTTCTTAGCCGAGAATACAATGGAGATGGGTCTTTCCAAAATAATTAAGGGCATAATAATGTGCTCTGAAGGTCAAGAATTGCTTCTCAAAGGCAATGGTATAATTTATGATGGGCTTGCCATGATAGATGATGCCCATGAAGAATTGAGCAAACTTTGCCTATAGAAAAGTTCGCAAAATCATCTAGAAGTCCAAATTTCAGAATAATATATTAGTAATATGTTAAAAAAGGTCCATTTTAAGGATCAAACTGAGGGTCAGATTGCCCAGAGTTCTTCACAGAACTCAAAAGTCACACATCTAGAGAAATTTCTGACAATCAATGATTACAAAGAATAATTTATGAAGAAAGAAGAATCTCAAATGTCTTTAGTGAGCTTAAGGCCCCAATATGATAAAAGCGGACAGTCTGTTCTCATGGTTAAAAATCCATGAAGAAGCGACAACGCTTATGATTATAAAAGAATTGGTAAAATAACTTATGTGATTCATCATAACCAGACTATAATACCAGATCATTTAGGATTATACCCAAGGATAAAATTTGTGCCAGGAGCTGATCCAAAATTGATAAAAGACATGTTTGAATACGATTTGCTTAACCTTGTTTATGTCAGTGATGATTGTAGGGAAATAAAAGAGCTCATAGAAAAAATTACAGAGGTTGTTAATGACCACAAAAGGATATGCAAAACAAAAGAACTGATTTTTATCAAGATCCTCACTGCTTGCCCTGAATACGGTGAAAATAAGTGGTAGCACAGCACATGATTCAAGTTAGAATTAGCAGCAAAAAGTTAGTCCAACTATTGATATAGATCAAGTCTATAATGCTTATGATCTTGAATTATTCGAACCAAAGCTCTCACCAACAAAAGAGCCATATGAATGAAAGTCCTCTATGAATCTCTTGAGAGGATAAGTGAGGAAAAAAATATGGCTCCACGAAGCCACAAAGGAGCATATAATCTTTTCTATAAGTAGAAAAGAAAGCATTTTAGCTAGGCAGGCCATATCAAAAAAGAAAAAGGCAATATATGAAAATCTCGTGGAATCCATCTTACCGACACACCACGAGGTATGCAAGGTACTAAAACATCAGTCATCATGTGGCTACTACTACGAAGGATCAAAAAGGGATTCTAGTGGGGAAGACATGTCACTGGAGGAAGATTTGATACTTGGCATGTGACAGGAACCATTGAAAAAGATAAAAGGTGATATCCTAAAAGCATCAATAATTCAAAAAGAAAGATTCCAAAAAGATAAAGCTCACCACAACCAGATAAAGGCTGTCTATCACCAGGAAAAGAAGACAACCATTGTCTTTAATGATAAAAAGAAGAAGGGTCACCTTATCAGGAAAGAATCCACAATCCACCAAGAGAATTGTTCAAGTGTCATGTAAAAGAGAGAACCTTATCTCTTTAAGATTGTAAATAGAAGCATTTAAGAAGGGAAGGACATCACATGCCTAACCTTCACCTACACCTGTATTCTCTGTAACCATCCTCTGTAAATAATTTCAATGATGAAACAAATAAAACTCTTTTGAGCGAAATTGTCATCTTCCAGATATCTTATATACTCTTAGAAAATAACCAAGAACCTTACATGCCAATACTTGTGCTAAAGGAAGAAGATTTTCTATTACTAAGCACTCTTCCAGAGACGGCTGTAAGAAAATCACTTAGACATATCCTATTAGGCCCGTTTGCTATATGTTGCGTTGGGCCTGTGTAACAGTCGCTGAAGTGATCTTATATGATGTGTGGAGCTATGGCGGAGCTGACCATAGACCTCTCTATGGTTGGAGGCAATTAGTGAATCTATCTTAGAATTCCGAGAGATGTACACTGGTTAGTAATCTTGAACTCTATTCTTTTATTTTAGCAACAAACGGAAGCATGTTGGACCTTGTTTGTATTCTGAAATGTTATAAGATAGGAAGCGATAAAAGTAACTCAATTTCATAAAAATGGAAAGATCTATTAATAAATTTCTAGACGCAATTGATCATCTAGACTTTAGTCAAGAATATCAAGTTGCTTATACAATTTCCATAGTTAAAACTAGATTAATTACAAGCAAACACTTTTATGAAGCAATGAAAAGAATTATTGATCCAAAAATATTCGATTCATTTGAAGAAGGAAACAGGATAGCATTAATAGAATCAATTCTATCTAGCCTCGAAATAATCCAAGACAAGTGCGACTAATAATAGAACCCAAAATCGAGTATAAAACAACGGATAATAATAATAATAATAATAATAATAATATGGTGATGTTGATTCAAGATGCAAATTTCAAATTACAATTTATTTGTGAAAGCCTAGATAAGATGTACCTAAGCTGGAAATATAGCTTAGGAATATACATAGGAATGTTAGAAGAAAAAAATTGGTCTATGTCTCAAAGGAGACAAATGATTATAAATACAAGAATTAATTTAACTATAAATCTCTATGAACGAGATAATCATTTAGAACTTTACAAAGATATAGTTAAAACTTTACAAAGATAAGAAATTTAGGGATAGATACATAAAAGATGAAAGGAGAAATGCTCCAATTTATCAAAATCAATAAAACCCATAAATTCTAAAATATCATAAAAATTTGAAAAAATTAGCAAAAAGGTCCTTGTTGTACTAAGTTTCATACTCATTGTTGTAAGCATATCATTGTTGTTGTCAATTTTATTTCATTTTTGGTTTCTTTGTCAAATTAAAGAAAAAGTGTAATAAATCTTGAGTTAATAATTAATTGTTGCAGGCTTATGTAGTAACTGTAGAATGTTTTGTTATTCTTGTAGTATTTGTCTCTTTCCAATTGTCTGCTCTTTATCTTGAACTAGTTCACACGCAAAACGAGTTTCTTTTGTTTAGATTCTTTTGTTTATTCCAAGATGCTGATGATTTGGATCCTCTTCTAATTTAATTATTAACTCGAGATTTATTACACTTTTTCTTTAATTTGACAAAGAAACCAAAAATGAAATAAAATTGACAACAACAATGATATGCTTACAAGTTTCTTTATCTTGAATTGGTTCACAGGCAAAACGAGTTTCTTTTGTTTATTCCAAGATGTTGATGACTTGGATCCTCTTCTAATTTAATTTTTCCTATTCTTTGCAGGAGATTTTGACACATAGTAACTAAATGATTCTATAGAGAGGATTAAATTTATTCCTAAGTATCCTTATTAAAACACAAAAACTCACCGGTTTTGGCTATCTAAAAGCTACCAAATAAACTGCCGTTAATTCTTTTTTCCATTTTCTTTAATAATTCTTTTTTTCTTTTCTTTTCTTGAAAAGTTTTTGCTGTTTTGCTTCTGCTCTAAAAGATTCTAGTATACGCTGAACATTATCCAAAAAAAAAAATAAATTGGGCAAGATTAGCGAGTTTTTAATATTATCATTCTATTGTTTTCTTATCATTTTCTTCAGTTTTCACTTTTTGTTTTATTGTTCTCAGTCAGAATAATTACAAGGATTGCAATATGCCTGGTTACTTGCCATGGACTCTTCATCAATCTCAACAAACAAGTTTCCGAGAGTTGCTTCAACAAAATATTGTCGGAATTCTGCATACATTTCAAGAATCTCAGCATCAAACAACAACATTTCAATATTTGTGATAATTCTTTTTTTTTTTACAGTTAATGTACTAATAAGAGGTTTTTATCGTTTGATTTCTAAGTGCTCAATGTTTTGACTAGAGTTTTTTTTTTTTTTTTTGTGGTTAAAATGTTAATCTTAAAAAAGAAAATCTTATTTTTTGAGATATTTTCAAGGCTTGGCAGCCTTTCTTAAAGAGTTTAGAGGAAAACCAAAAAAGAAAAGAAAATTAAGGACTGAAGAAAAGAAAAAGAAAAAGGTAAAAAAGAGAAAAAAGAATGATTAAAGAAATGGAAAAAAAATTAATGGCGGTTTGCTTGTTAGCTAGTTTTAAAATTTTAATTAGTCCGAAACGGTAAATTTTTGTGTTTATTAAGGAAAGATAAGAGCAAATTTAATCTCATAAACATTAATGAAAAATTAATTTTTGAAATATAATACCTACTTCTTATTACTTTTAACTATTTTTGTTGGTAAATTACTTTTAATTTTTGCCTTGGTGACTCTATAATTATTTTTATAATAACTTCATTTAGTGCACGCAGTCGCGTGCCCATTAGGGGCTGTAGACCCCATATCACAAGCCCCTCAGAAGCCTCACACACGCACCCTAATAAAAGCCCCACACACGCACTCACCTGATCATGTTGGCTTTATAATTATTCTCAGATCAAGTACATGGCCTACTTCTTTTGATCACTGACATAGCAAACATAATATGGTCTTACAAATTCCATTGACAACCAGAAGAAAGTAAGGCCAAGAACCATAATTTTTACATATAAAAACCAAAGATTGCAACAAGCCCATTATTTATTTACCAAGAGTCCAAGATCCTGCAAGCTGCAGCTGGAAGCAGAGAAGGGTTACACAAACTGATTGAGGTACTCATCAACTGTAGTGTACTTGACATCAGGATAAAGCTGCGAGGCTTCAACTCCAAACGATGGTTCAATCTTGAAGTCGGTTTGAACTCCCTCCACGAAAGCAGAGTGATAAATTGATAACAACCTCCCGAGTGGAGGTGCAGCTTCTGCAACATTTTGGAGAAGACAGGATCAATAAGGCAAAAATTCGCGGCTTTCTTTAATAACATTTAGAAGTGAGAGTTTTAACTAGCCTTGAATATTCTTTAGGAGCTGCTCTTCTGAAACATACTCCCTTTCGAGGGTTTTGCCAATCTTTCTCTCCCACATAGACACAAGATCATTGAACGAGTAAATATTGCCGGGAGGCTGAATGTAAAGGTTTTTGTTCAAGGTTCTCGGATCGTCAACCGCTTTGATGGTGAAGGTTGCAACATCATCTTCCTTGTTATAAACAGCTGAAAATCAAATGACGAAACTAAGTTAGATTCATTTAACTATTTTGCAATGAAGTTATTTAGGCTCTGTTTGAAATTGTTATGTGGCAGCCATGATGTGGCAGTTCAGTATCTGGTAATCACTTAAAACTCTATCTTAAAATCTCCAACAACAGTACCAAACAGACACTAAGTTGCTAGACCATCCATTCTACTATAGGCCATAACACTAACATCGCAACATATACCAAACAAACGGAGCCTTAAACATGGCTTTTTCAACAATCTTATTAAAAACAATGAGCTTAATTAATTTATTTTACCTTTTGGATTTCCATCACCTAAGATGACGACCTTATCCCTAGGGGGGGCAGTGGCCTCAGGCTGCGACAAATTGGGAAGGAAGTGGCCATTCAAACCGTACGATGCTACATAAGTATACGGAATGCCTTCTGCCTCAACGGCTCGGCGGATTTTCGCCTTTACGTCATACGTTGATTTTGCTGGCTCTACGGCTCCATGGATTCGATCATCATCAATTCCAAATTCCGACGGGAAGAATCTCTGAATAATAAATAATTCACAAACATCAACTCCTTTTAGTTGCATTCACGCCATAGGTTTTTATAATTAATTAATTAATTAAATTATCTTGAGGGCGCAATTGTGCATGTAGCGGGTGTTTATTGGCGGAACAGGGAGCTCTAGTCTACAACGCCAATAATAAATCACCACGTGTGCGCGAGTGCACAATCCTGATCGGAATCCAAGATATTTATATATTAATTATGTCATACCTTAACGTTGCCGGCTTCTTTAATGGCAGCAATAATCTTGACCTGATCGGCTATTAAAGTGTGACCAACTGTTGATATCACCACGTCCACTTGTTTTATCGCCTTCACCAAACTCTCGTGATTCAAAACATCTCCCTGCATAATAATAACGGCACCCAATAAAATAAAATAAAAATACTAAGTCTTTTAAGTAGATACTACACTGCCACGGGTCAAAATAATGGAATTAAAAAAAATAAAAAAATGATAACTCACGATAACGAAATTGACGCCGAGGTTTTTGAAGTGGTCGAGGAGTTGAGATTTGGAGGGATCAGAGAGTGTGGATTCTCTCACGAGCACGAACGTCTGGTGACCAGCTTTAACGCTTGCTTCCACGATGAATTTACCGATGTACCCTGTCCCGCCGATGGATAGAATCTTGCTTTTCGATGCCATGTCTGAAACTCGTTCAGTTCAATTCCGGAGTTTTTTTTTTTAAAAAAAATTACGAATGGATGGATATTTTGAATCTGATGCCCGTACCTTTCTTATATAGGAAGCGTGTAAGCTAACCAGCTTGTACCCGTATTTTTATGTTTGATTAAATTGATTGTGATTCATAAAAGACCGTAAGGACCAAGAAGCAATGATAAACAAATCAATTTCTAGGATAGTCTTGGCAAAAAGTTTAAATGGGGGATCAAAATCAGATAATAATTCTCAAGACTGAATGAGCTAGATAATGGGGGATGTATTGTACAGAAAGACAAAACTAATTCGATTTGATTCACTCGATTCCTTTTCAACAATCTTTTTCAATGCCACCCCAAGTCTAAAAAATCAAGTAATCAACTACTCTTTTCCTATGGCATCAATACCAAGTGGTGAGACGAGACGAGACCATCTGACCATGGACCAGTTCAACTTAATTTGCGATTTCTCAATAATTCTTGCGTAATAAAATTGATTTACGTGGGTTGCGTAAAACTAACAAACTACACTTGTATGATCAATTATTCAATATAAAAAGGCTAAGCTAGCTGCCGCATGGATGAGATATTTAGAAATTTAGACATACGTAAGCATGTTGCATTTTGCATGCAAGCTAAATACAAATTTTTGTATCCCATTCTACGCGGCACAGACTGTATGGTTTATTTAAGGCTTCAACAAAATCATATTTATAGAATTTTTTCATTTTACAAAACCAAACACCTCCTAAGAAAGGAGGTGTTTGGTTTTAAAAAATGGGAGGAGAGGAGAGGAGAAAAGAAAAAAAGAGAGGAATGGAGAGGTGGTGAGAGGAAAAGAGTACAAAAATTAATTGTTATTGTTTGGTTTCACATAAAATTTAAAAGGAAAAGAAATTACATATTTTTTATTTAGACAAATATATACCCACTATCTTTAATTTTAATATTGTTAATAAATTAAAACATAATAAAATTATGAATTAATTTAATCTAAAAATTACCTAATTAAATAAAAAATTATTTTTTAAAAATTACAGCATTTGGCCATGGACAGCTACCACATTGACCTCCATTGACCACCATTGACCGGCACCGTTGACCATTGTTGACCTCCATTTTTCATCGCGTTAAATGCATAATAATGATCATAAATGGACAATTTACTCATTGGAAATGTTAATTTTGAAGAAAATACACTATATAATTGAAAATATGAGAGTTAAAATTTTCCCAAAAATTAAAATAAGACTTGAGGTAAATAACAATGTATATTAGCATTTCTAACCCCATAGAGTTGTAGATCGGCTCATAAGGATTCCATTGGTACCGGTTTTGATGGTAAAGCGCGTCTCCGGCGAAACTCCGGCGAGTCTCCGGTGATTTTGCGAGGAGTCCCTTTAGTGTTTTTTTCTTTTTTCAAATACGTTTATTCTATTAATTTAAGAAAATAAATATAAATTATTTGTACTTTCATTTACTTAAAATTGATTTTGTTTAGAGGATAATATTAGAATTTTTGTGTTTAAATAAATAAGGAATTTGAAATCCTTAATCATTGATAAGGAATACAAATTCTTCAAATTGATAGAAATTCAATTCCATTAAATTTAGTCTAACCAAACAATGGAAAGTATAAAAGAAATCAATTTCTTTTCCTCTCCCCACTTCTCTACCCCAAGCAAACATGTCCTTAAGGTCATTTGTTAAATCAATCGAGAATTGTTCGATTGCAAGTTACAACTCTAACATAATCTAAAGAAAATAAAATAAGATTATTTTCACCTAATGTCATGATCTAAACTTTATCAGTTGGTCCAAATGTATATATATACACCCCTTTAGTTATGGAAATAGACACCTTTGTTTTATCTATTTATTTATATTTTTACTATCAAACTTTGACTACAATTATAATATGTTTAAGATGGAGCAAAAGAAATTAAATAAATTATCATGGTTATTCAAGAGGACTACGTTCTTTAGTAATAGACATTGTGATAAGACAAAACTTCTCATAAATTTTGTTATCTCTAGTTTTATGGTTTAAATACAACATTAGAATAACTGATAACCAAATAAATTTTACGTAATCATGACTCATAACTTAATAACTATCAACCTGAGCCATGAGATCAATGAAACCAAACGGGTGCATACAATTAAATAAATTAACCCCACAAATTTCATGTGACCATGTTAAAGTTGTACTTAACGGATGTGTTGGATTTTTTTTTAAGTATGTTTTGAAATTTTGTTTGTGGATAAAAGCCCTAATGTCGTCCAGGTTCATTTCTTAATGAGGGCCTTGTATTGTTACTTCATGTAAGAATAATCTTTATATAGTTTTAAAAAAAAAATTTAATGAAAGGTAGTTATTATAATGATAGAAAGATCCCTTCATTCTAGTTATAGGGTTGGGCTAGGTCTTGGCATGGCTCGGTTACGACTCGTTCTATTATTAAGTCTAGTAGTTATAAATAAGAATAAACTCTATATTATAATGAATTATAATTTTTTTAAATATGATTTTAAGAAATTTACCTTTATATAATAATAATTATTGGTATATTGTTAAAAAAAATGCCATGTTGTATTAAAGGTTTAAGATGGAGAAAAATAATTTTCTAAAATTATTTAGGACAATGATTTATTCTTTAAACTTTTGATGTGCTCATAATTTATCTATTATTTTAATGCTTCCATAACTTAATTTTATGTTAAATTATATTTTATTATATTAATTTTTATCTTAATTTTTATATTTTGTCATGGTAGGAATATTAGGAATATTCATGAGAAAAAAAACTTAAAGAGAAAACAAATTGGAGTATAATGGAAATAATGTGGAAGCAAGAGGGAAAGAAATAAAAAGCCAAATCAAGGATGATTGAATTTAATCATCATGCATGCAACACGTGGGGGAAGCATTGAATATTTGGTTGACAAATATGGCAGCAAGTGGGGGAGCATTAAAGAATTAATTTGCAAATTGGCCAATTAAACTTTACAAGTCACGTGGATGGGCTTAAAAGATGGCTAGAATTGTTTTGTTTTAAAATTCCTTTTTATTTAAGGATTCGTGGGCTGGATTTGTTTTGTTTTGAAATCCTTTTCATTTAAGGATTTGGAAGAAGCCACAACATTATAAAAGGGCAAAGCCAAGCGGAAAAAAAAAAAATGTAGCCGCACAAGAAGAATTGAAGCCAAGAGAAAAGAAATAATAGAGCAGCAGCAGTAAGTTTTGAGCAAAACCGAGAGCAGCAAGAATAATTTGGAGCAGGAGGAAGATGCATTAATTATTGAGTTTTTTTCTTTCTCTCTTCTCTATTATCTTGCTTGAATGTTTTCCAATAAATTCACGGATTCTCTTTATATTCCCATGAACTAATTTATTTTACTAGGGCTACGATGTAGCCTAACTATGAAGATTTAATTCCATAAATCTATGTTATTTTTAATTAATTATTCCATGATTGAGTGTTCATTATTGTGCTTAATGCTTTTAAATATCTGGCCAATATTTGAATGATTTGAGGATATATAATGAGACCGAGAGGAGATTTATGTATTTTTGCTCTGTGTAATGGATGCCATGAATTGAACGGAAGACAGAGATGTGCTAACATGATTCGTGCAGTTTTATCTAAGAATTTCCATAGAGCTTAATGCATCTTTGCATATTTAAATTCACATAGAGATATAGTGGGTTGATATGTGAAGATGTTTTAGATATTACTCAAGAGAGGATATTGAATAAATTAGGAAAATTCACTGTCAACATGAGTAGTAAATTTCAATAGCATAGATGGAGGATTAAATTGGATTGGTTATGCTGAAATCGGATGTCCTAATGTTTTAATCTCTTGGTGATTTCTATTACTGCTTGCATCCTTATTTGATTTTTAGTTATTTTAATTTTTAATTTAAATTCTCTTATTTGATTGTTCAAATAAATTAGGGTTAGAATAATTTTAGTAACTAATAGGCATACAATCTCTGTGGGACGATGCTCTACTCTTCATTATATTACTTGTAACGACTAGTACACTTGCCAATTTACGCAACAACTTTCAAGATAAATTTGCATAATTCCAATATTACATCATATACGTACTAGTTTTTTTAAATATGTGTATCTCTTTCATCATTGTCTATAAATTGAATTTGACATGCTACATTAATTAATTATCAATATAGTGCATATTTGGTCTCCATATCACTCGCATTAAAAAAAATTAAGTTAAAATAATAATTTTTATAATTACACATCTATTAAGTTATAACCTCTTATAATAATACAATTAATTTGGTGCTATAATTATGATTATAAATAACCTTTACTGTAGAATGGAATGATGTAAGCATAATACTGGCTTGTTTTTGGTTCACAACAACCACCAGGTTCATTCTTTTCAATTTTTTATTTCGAGAATTTCAATTCAGTTAAAATAATACTATAAAATGGGTCATGCTATGTTATATTGACGTTATACATAATAATGTTGTTATTCAAAACTAAATAATTGAATTGTCATGAGTGACAACTCATGGATTTATTATATATTATATTTAACATAATCTACTATAAAATTATTTATTACATATCTTTCGATTGGATTTCTAGAATTTTCTATCCCATAAAATTGGTTCCTACAATTCTCCTCCATAAAGTAAATTTGACACGACAAATGTTGATGAATTACTTTTAATTTCTGCGTTTGACATGTCAAATATTGATGAATTACTTTTAACTTCGGAAAAAGACATTATTCCAAAAGATTGCACAACACTTTGCATAAAACTGTCTTTTAATAAAACAAAATTACAAAACATTCATAAAGTTTTAAAAATTAATCATTTGCAACCTTATTTAAATTTTGGGTTGAAAATATTCGCAAAATTGGTATCAAAGGCAAGTTTTAGGTTCAAAATATAAAAATGGAAGAAATGATTGTTTATTTTATAAATAATGGAGGATATAATCTAATGATAGATAGTAATACAATTAAGGATAACATAACTAAACATACACAATATTATTATTCAAAACAAAATAGATTGGATGATAAACAATTAGAACAATTGTATTTATCCCGAGTTCATGAATTTAGAATTGGAGAACTCATAATAATAAAGAATAGAAATTTAAACATAGATCATATTCTCCTATTGAGAATTAGGAGAGAGGTTTATAGAAATAATTTTTCATGAAAAAAATGGAATATTAATTCTGTTGAGAATTATACAGACGAACTTGTGATTGATTATAATATATTTTTTAACTATTAAGCAAAGAAATGAATACAATTAGAATAATAAAAGGATTAGAAGTAAATACTATCCTTCTAGTAACATGCTGATAGGATATAAAATTTTTATTATGTATATTGCTATATATATAAAGGATTGGAAAATGATGTTCTTACAACACTTTGCACAACACAACCGTTTTGTGCAAAGTATAAAAGCCACTTTTTGCTGCAACAAAACTCACGTGTAGAAGTCTCCTTTCTTCCTCCATTTTTCCTCACGAGATAGCTCTGATCTCTCTCTCTCCGTCCTCCTTTCTTCCTTACGAGAGAGCTCGGGTCTCTCTCTTCGGCCTCCTTTCTCCCTCACAAGACAGTTTGGGTCTCTCTCTTCAATCTCCACGCCGCTAATAATCTCAGTTCTATCCTCTCTCGCCGCGCAGCAACCATAAGATCTCTCTCTCAACCATTTCAATTCATTGCTCTAATTGAAATCTTTAACTCGTTTAAGACATTGTGCTGAATTACCTATGGATGGTGGTGGTCTTCTGCTTGAGTGTTGTAAATTAGAATCAAATTATGCAAAACCCGATGCCTTTGGGAATCATGTTTATTTCAAGCTTTCTTGTTGTAATTTGATTGTTTGATGAAGCACCTAGAAAATGTAGTTTGCTCTCTCAAATTATTTTACTCTGTTGAATAAATTGTATTTGCCATTATTTGAAAAGAATTTAAAAAAATTACAGCCCCTAAACATTGAGCTTATGCTATAATTTATGTGTCTCCCTCGTTTACATCACATTTTGTTCATCATTTACGCGACAAGGGAGAACGGAGATGAGACTGTTACTAGCGTGGGGATGAGAGAGAAAGATCTGAGCTGTTTGGTGAGGTTTCGTGAGGGAGAAAGGAGATGGGAGAGAGAGACGCTGAGTTTTGTTCCCCTCACGTGTGTGTGTTTGGTGTTAAAACTTTGCAGCAAAAAGTGGGTTTTATACTTTGCATAAAACGTACCGTTTTGTGCAAAGTTTTGTAAGAATATCGGCACCGTAAAGGATTAGAAGAAAACAATATTCCTAACGATATAAGAGATATTATATGTCACAAATACTTGTTAGAATATAATGAAATATTATGCAGATGGTACTATGAATAAATTATAGAACCATTGATAATTTCACAAAACATAGAAACCAATAAATTTCCACCTTCTAGCTGTAGGCATAGAGGATTTACTTATAGAAGATTTCAACCATTTAATTTGGTAAATGATTTTGATTTTTGGGGAAATAATCAGTTAAACTGGATTTCACTATGTTTATTAAATAAATTAGGAAATCCTAATTTAACCATAAATGATATAGAAAGTACAAATGAAATACTTGAAATTAAAAGTTTTAATGCTCAAAATATAAGATAAGTTAAAATGTTAGGAGATCAAATAAGTGAAGAATTTGATTCAGTCAAACAATTAATAAAAGATTTCAAAATTGAAGATTAAGATTAGATTCAGACAAGAAATATTTAATGTCATGAACAAAAAATTAATTGAAGATAAATTAAATAAGATAGAAATTCAATTATATAAAATTGAAAAAATCGTTGAACAACTTGGTAACAAGTTTGCAATAAGTATAAATGGAAAATTACAAAAGGATTGTTGTACAAACGATTAGTAACAATATGGAAGAACTACTCATGGTAATTCAAGAAAAAAATAAAATTTTAGAAGATACCATAATTTACTACGATGAAAAGAAAAATAAAAAAATGGTAGCAATATCAAGACCAATATTTAACAAAATAAATGAAGATAAAAATTAATAAGTTTAAGGATGTTAAGTGAAAATATAGATAATGGATTAAAAGAATTATCTAATCCAGAGATAACCAATAAAGAATATGAATCCGAAGAGGAAGAAGATGTATTTATTAACTTACAAGATATTGAAAATAGAATAGAACATTTAAAAATGAATGAATCAAAGCCAAGGGTCTTTGAACAAAGGGAATCTAGTAATAGAGCTTCCTACGCTAGGAAAGAAATACCAACTCATGAAAACCACAAGGTCAATATTTTAGGGTTAACAAACCTAAAAAAGAATATAAAACTCCAAGAGAATACAGAGACAGACTAATCAACTATGATGGAGTATGGTTGGATTTAGACTGTGTCAAAGATAGAGACTAAACGATTACCGCTTGGGTTAAATCTATGAAAAAGGCATTTGCATTTAACAAAATAGATAGAAATAATGGTATAGGATTTCTTAAAACTTCGTTTATAGGAATAGTGTCACATTGGTTTATGGGATTAAAGGATATCGACAAAAATAAAATATTATATGTAGAAAATAATGATCACGACGAAAGCTTGGATCAAGTCTTAAATAAATTTGAAAATGAAATAAGGAATGAATTCTTAGGAGAAGATTAGGAAACTAATTTTCAACAGGAAATAAAGAGGAAAATGATGGAAAATGTAATGAAGCTAACAAGGCTTAAAATATGTAATATATGTTATCTAGAAGAATACACATGTAGCCTAGAAGAATTATATTATAAATGTGAATTTGATAAAGATGAAAATATCATATGCTATTATAATGATCTATATTTTATAAAGATATCAGACCTATAGGGGAAAAAGATTATGTTAGAATATAACAAGAAATATGAAGATACAACGAAAACTAATACCTTAGGAAATAAGATCAGATTTACTGGAAATAGAATCAGCGAATGGTGTGCTGAAATAAGAGATAAAAGACTTATAAAAAAGCAAAATCGAGGATTATGTTGTTCTAAGTTAGAAGATCCACCAAGATTTGGATGTTCAGATAAAATCTATGAACGTAGGAAGAAATTTTTTAAAACCAACAAGAAATATTACCACAAAAGTAAATATAAGAAGAAATTCTACAAGAAAAATAAATTTAAAAGCAAATCTAAGACCAATGCATTTAAATGTTGGTTATGCAATGACGAGAGGCATTATGCAAATGAATGTCCTAAAAAGAAGAAAGCCAACATAAAGATGTTTGAGGATTTCAACAATTTAGAATTAATTACAAATAGAGAAGATATTAGTGAAAACGATAACACATATTATCTTTATGAAGAAACTTCAAGTAGTTCAGATTCAGAATGAGTATAGAAGAACAAGATAATAAAGATTTATATCAGGATGAAGAATTAGAAGAATAAAGTTCTTTTAATAGAGAATTAATGAATAAGGTTCTTTTAATAGAGAATTAATCTTTGATAAAAAAAAAACAATACCTTAAGATTAAAAAAAAGGGATTAGAATCATCCATGACTTCAATTAATAAGTTAGCACAAGGAATTGCTAACGTGATTAAAAGAAAAAATATAACGTATTCCAATGCTACTGTGTGAGAAGAGCTTATTGAAATTAGGTATGCTAGGGGAAATACAAAATATACCATTATTATTAAAATCTGATATAAAAGATAAAATCTAGTGACAGACCTAAGATTGGATATGTCCATATTGGAAGAATCCAAGTCATGATAAAAGCTCATTTTCAAAAAGAAATAGATAGTCCTATAAATTTAGCAGTACTTGATAATAAAATAAAAGATCGAAAACATGCACTCCTTGGAATAATACAAGAAAACTTGAGTTATAAAAAATTGATATATAAGATATATCCCATATATTCTATAAGTTTTAGAGACAGAAATATAAATAAATTAACCTTATGCCATGATTTTAAATACTTTGATATAATGCATGATAGATCTTATCCATATAACATAACGTATGCCATAGAATATGCATTAACAAATTCAGCCAATAGTGAAATGTTTGCTAATAAATATTTTATTAAAATTGATAAATTAGTTAATAAAGTTGGAAAGACACAATCTCTTAAAATTTTAAGAGAAATAAATTTACCAGAAGAAAGTGAAATGGATCTAAGTAGTCAACCTACTCTGATAAGGGGAAATACTACTAAACCCATATAATATACTCTAGAAGGAAGAATCATCATAGGAAATAGAAGATCATTCTCTATACTGAAAATAGAACCATAATTAAGTAGAACCCAAAAGTTTTACTAGATGTAGCCATCTTGTCATACCACTATCACATGAAATATCGGCCACAGTTAGAAAAATAATCAAAATCTAAAAATCAAGATTGAATATAATAATAGAAAATCATGCCATGAGACTTTTGCTATCCTTGATACAGGAGTAGTAAAATCTTATGTTGATGCCAAAATGATTAAATGTTTAGAAAGAAATATTCTAATTGAACCTCATACATATGTAGGCTTTAATGGAGAAAGAAAGACATTAAGTCAGTATTGTGAAATACCATTAAGAATAAAAGGAATAGAATTTATCTTTCCTTTTTTCATAGAATCAAATTATGAAACATAAATAAATCCTTTATTATTAGGGATGAATTTTTTTGAAAATTTCTCTCCTTATTGCATAAGAGATAGATAAATAAGTATAACAATTGAAGGGATTAAGCAAACCATATCAAGATCTGTCTAATCCTTTTGTAGTTCATATAAAAATGATCATACCATACTATAAGCATAAGTGAGAATGGTTTCATGCTTTAATTAATACTGGTTCAAGAGTTAGTTTAGCTAATTCTAGGTTTTATCCAAAATCATATTGGAAAGATTATAAGCCTTTAACAGGACAAGGAATAAATGTTAAACAGATCACCTTAAGGACATGTAGGATTAAGACTTTAATCCAAATAGAAGATTATATCCTAAGTATCCCTATATTATGGTCTTATGATCATATATGTGTAGATATACTTTTAGGAATTAATTTCCTTCATCAGTTCATTTATATAATGACTAACGAAATAATTATTCTTAAAACACCATGTAATCATTCTGTTACTACACCAATGATTTATAACCCTGTTAGGCGAACAACTCAAAAATTACATTTTCAACACAACTAGTGTGGTGATTATGCTATAAAAATCAATCAAATCATATCATATTATGAAAAATTTTTAGAAAAACTTGATAAAAATTTTGGTGAAAACCCCTTTCAATTATGGGAAATTGATAAAGCATATGATAAGATCGAATTAAAATATCCAAATGTTATTATATGAGTTAAGCCTACGAGATATGGGCAAGAAGATAGACAAAAATTTGATAAACAAATTAAAGAGATTAGAACTTAAGATTATTCGATAATCTAAAAGTCCTCATAGTAGTACAATCTTTATGATTAGGAATCATGTAGAGATTAAATGAGGAAAAGCTCGTATGGTTATTAACTACAAATAATTAAATAAATATACCAAATTTGATGGATACTTTTTACCTCATAAAAATATATTAATTACCTTTGTAATTAATAAAAAGATATTTAGCAAGTTTGATTGCAAATATGGATTTTGGCAAATCAAACTTGAAGAAGAGAGTATTACCACTTACTACCTTTAGTACACCTTAAGGACAATATAAATGGATTGTGATGCCTTTTAGATTAAAAAATGCACCACAAATATTTCAAAGAAGGACGGATAAAATCTTCAAAGAATTTCATGAATTCTGCATTGTTTATATGGATGATATTCTAATATATTTAGATAATGAGATAGATCATATTAATCATCTCGTTTCTTTTACAGAAAAATGCAAGAAACATGGAATATTACTTTCTAAAAAGAAAGTCGAAATAATGAAACCTAGAATATAATTTCCAGGATTAATAATAGATGAAATAGGAATTGAGATGCAACCTCATATTTTTGAAAATATATATTTATTCCTAGATAAATTAGAATCTAAAGAACAAATTCAAAGATTTTCAGGATGCCTTAATTATGCTGAAGGTTTCATATAAAACTTAGCTAAAGAAAAACAACTTTCACAAGGATTATTAAAAAAAGAATAAAATCATGGGAAGATCTTTATACCAAAGTGGGAAAAAGATTAAAAGAAAAATGTAAAAATCTACCAAGATTAGGATTTCCTACCATTAGTGATAATTTAATTCTTGAAACTAATGCTTCAGATAATCATTGGGGTGCAGTTTTTAAAATAGATCAAGAAAAGATTTGCAGATATGTCAGCGGAACATTTATATTTAAAAATGGAATAACTAAATTTACTTTCTTTTTACTACCAAAGAAATTCAAGGTAAGATCTAATAACAGTTGAGTCAAAGGATTTATATTTAATAAATTGTCTAATCTCCTTTAATATAAAAGATTAATTAGATGGCGGTAGTTCTTTACTAAATATGATTTTTGAATTGAATATATTAAAGGACCTAACAATTGTATTGCAGATTTTCTTAGCCGAGAATACATGGGGAGGAGTCTTTCCGAAATAATTAAGGGCATAATGATGTGCTCTAAAGGACAATAATTGCTTCTCAAAGGCAATAGTATGATTTATGATGGGCTTGTCATGATTGATGCTGCCCATGAAGAATTGAGCCGACTTTGCCCTGACAAAAGTTTGCAAAATCATCCAGAAGTCTAGACTTCATAACTATATATTAGCAATAAGCTAAAAAAGATCCATTTCAAGGATCAAACTGAGGGACAGACTACCTAGAGTTCTTCATATAACTCAAAAGAAAAAAGAATCTTAAACCTCTTCAGTGAGCTTAAGGCCTCAATATGATAAAAGTGGACAATCCATTCTAATGGTTAAAATTCCACTAGGAAGCAATTACACTTATGATTGTAAAAGAATTGGTAAAATAGCCTATGAGATTTGTCCTAGCCAAGCTATAATACCGAATCATTTAGGATATTACCTAAGGATTAACTTTGGTCTAGAAGCTGATGCAAAATTAATAAAAGAAATGTTTGAATATAGTTTTTTTAACCTTGTTTATATAGGGAATTAAAAAAGCTCCCCGAAAAAATTACAAAGGCTGTCAGTGATCTCAAAAGAATATCTAAAACAAGAGATATGATTTTTATCAAGATTCTCATTGCTTTCCCTGAACACTGTAATAACAAATGGTATCCAGTACAACACATAGATATAAGTTGGGATTAGTAGTAAAAAAGTTAGTCCAACTGTTGATGTAGGTCAGGTCTACAATGATTATTATCCCAAACTATTCGAGCCTAAAGCTCTCACGAGCAAAGAGGTCATTTGAATGAAAGTCCTCGATGAATTTCTCGAGAGGATAAGTAAGGAAAAAATATGGCTCCATGAAGCCACAAAGGACCATATAATCTTTTTTTTTTTTAGTAGAAAAGAAAGTATCTTAGCCAGATAGATAATAACTCTATGAAATGAGAGTTATCATAGCACTTTTAAACTTAAATCAAGATTACTTTGAGAGTAAAGAACATGTTTTTTTATTGCATTTTAGTTATATTTTGCATAATCATTCATCTTAGTTTATTCTTCATAAATTTTGTTTGATTTAGAATAAATTGTGTGCTTAAATCATATGCATAATTGTAGGTGACCGGAAGCTCAAATTTCAAGGAAGGAATGCTACTGTAATAGTCTTGTAAAAGATGGAAAAGAACTTGGCTACAGAAGAATTGAAACAAATCTAGAACATTACAGTTGTTGTAGTCATTATTGTAGCAATCATTGCTGCAGCATAGCATTCGTTGCTGTAGCAATTATGGAACGATGACAGAGAAAATTTTACAGAATATTGCAATTTGCAGTTTCCTAATATGACTTATGCGCGACCTAGGCTTCCGTTACCCTAATTTTCAACTATAAAAGGAGCACACATCATAAGGAAAAGAAAGAGTTGTCACCCAAGGAGAAAAACCACAAAAAAACAAAAGAAAAACAGAATTTAAGAGAGAGATTAAGGGCTGCACAAGGGGAGAATTTGCAGAAATTAAGTGGGAACTCAGTCCTTCTTATTCTTCTCTTGTTTTCTTGTTTACTTTTATTCATGGGGATGTGTTTGATGGTTGAAACTTTGTTCTTTATTTTTCTTTTTCAAACCATGAACTAGATTTATTTGTGGTTGAGTGATAAACAATTTTGATGGTTTATTGACTGAATATATGAGTTGCCGCATGTTTGCTGTAGCATTTTATATTGATAATATTTATTTTTATTCATTATTTCGGTTGATTACCCATTTAAAGATACTAGCTAAAAAAGAGCCACACAATGGCCTATCTTAGTGGAGCATATCAGAGCAATACTTAGTCTTAGATTGGGTTTTCTGGATTGAGTTTTATTTAATCCCAAAAGGGTCATGCTTAATCTAAAATTAGTGATGAAATAGACATAGGGATTCACCTTTGACACGACTTAAAAGTGTATTACTCCCAAGTATAAGAGTGTCTAGTTATAATATAACCCGGTGAGTCCGGGGTCGAACCACAGAGAATTTTAAAATCTAGTTGTCAATTTGTTAAACAAAGAAAATTAATTGTGGGAAAATAAATTATTTAAAAATAATTTAAAAATATACTAAGGTTACGGGATCCACTCTCAGTATTCAAACTATAATTTTAATACTCTCTCATTTATATTTTGCCTCACTTTTACCAGTTAATTATTATATCATTTAATTCTATGTGTGTGGATAAATATGGAATAAAGTACCTAATGTGCCACACTATATTAATGTGTTGACATTGTGTCAAAATACCATACAAATTCTAAAGAAATTTATAAATTAACATGACATAAAAATAGCTAGAAAAGAACAAAATAAACTTTAAAACTCATTTGAGAAAATAATAAATTTAATAGTTTGAAACATTGAGTTTCACCTTTCACCTCAGCTTAATAAAATTAGTCATTCACATTGAAAGAAAACACAATACTCTATTTATTTGATAAACTTTTGAAATACGTTATAAGAAAGCTGATTACAACAAAAGAAGAAAAAGAAGAAAAAGACATAATTCCTCAGCTGCTCTCTATTCTCTTTCGGCTTAAGCTCTCTCTGCTCAGCTCTCTAACTTCTCAATGCCCAACTCTCTACATTTCCTTGCCTTTTATAGGCAAGGAATTCATTATCTTTATTTATTTTATTATTATTATATATATATATGTACATTGAAATGTGTAATGGTCAAGTGGCCATCACGAGAAACTAAATTGCTTGGTTTTTGTTCTTTTTTTTATTTTTTTATTCATTTTCTTTTTTTATTTTTTATTTTTTTATTTATTTACATCTTCTCAATAATGCTTCAAAATTGCTCCAGTAGTCATTCTTTGTTCTCGCTTTCAATTCCAATTTATTCCTAAAAAATATTTATAAGATAAAAATTAACATATTACGAATTAATTTAACACAAAAATTTATTTGGGGAGCATTCATATAATTTATAAGTTATGAGCGCATTAATCAACACTTTAAGTGAAAAACTAATAATTTTATCCTTATTACACGTATACTTTTTAGTGTTAATCAATCTTATAGGGTAATTAGAACCTAAGCGTGTAATGCTATATCTTATGTTGGCATAACAACTGATCATAATGATTCTGCCCAGTGCTATAGTAGATGCTGCAGCAACCGAGCCAAACATTAGAAAATAGACAAGACCACTAAACTACTCTATATTCCCATTGGTTTTATCCTTGAGTTTGACGTGATAATCTACTTTGTTGCATTTTATTTATTGTGTTTTTATTTTAATTAGTACATTAGTTTCATCAATTATTTATTTTAATTTAGAAAAAAATATGCACTGTTAAATTTGCTGTAGCAAGTCTAATAACATCAATCCATGTAGAGACGATCTTGAGTACTCATCACTTTACTACTTGTTGTGTACACTTGCACATTGACACCAATAACAATTGAATTTATATCCAACAATAGGCAATACTAAAACAGAAAAAGGCAATCTATGAAAATCTCATGGAATCTAGCTTGCTAACACACCACGAGGTATGTGGTGCTAAATCATCAGTCATCATATGGCTATTGCTACGAAGGATCAAAAGGGGAATCTAATGGGGAAGACATGCCGTTAGATGAAGAACTGATAATTGGCATGTGACAGGATAAGAAAAGATTCCAAAAAGATAAAGCTTATCATAACCATGTGAAGGCTGCTAGTCAATAAGAAAAAGATGACAACAAATGTCTTTAATGATAGAAGAAGATAGGGGTCACCTTATCACAAAGGAATCCACAATCCACTAGAAAAATTTAACAAGTGTCATGTAAAAAGAGATAATATTATCTCTGCAAGCTTATAAATCAAAACATGTAAGAAGGGGGGACATCATATGTCTAAACCTTCACCCACATCTGTATTCTCTGTGACTTTCCTTTGCAAACAATTCTAGTTATAAAATAAATAAAACTCTTTTAAGTGAAATTATCATCTTTCTGATATCTTATATTTTCTTAGAAATTAACTAAGAAGCTTATAGGCCAATACTTGTGCTAGACGAGGAAGATTTCTTGTTACTAAGTACTTTTCCAGAGACAACTACAAGAAATTCACTTAGACATATCTTACAAGACCAAACTGCTATGTGTTGCGTTAGGCCGTGTAGAATAGTTGCTAAGTTGATCTTACATGATGTGTGGAGTTATGGCAATGCTGACTATGGACCTCTCTATGATTGGAGGCAATTAGTGAATCTATCTTAGAATTCCGAGAGATAGTACACTAGTTAGTAATTTTGAACCTTTTTTTATTTTAGTAACAAACAGAAGTATATTGGGTTTTGTTTGTTTTTTGAGATTTTATAAGATAAAAAGTGATAAGATTAACTCAAATTCAAAAAAATGGAAACATTTGTTAACAAGTTTTTAGATTCAATTGATAATTTATATTTCAGTTAAGAATATCAAGTTGTTTATACAATTTCTATTGTTAAAATCAAATTGAATGCAAGCAAGCGCTTGTACAAAGAAATGAAAAGAATTAACATCAATAACGACCAAGAAGTATTTGATTCCTTTGAAGAGGAAAATAGGATAGCATTAATGGAATCAATTTTATCTAGTCTTGAAATAATACAAGATAGGTGCAAAACTAATAATAGAACTCAAAACCGACCATAACTAATGAATAATAATAATGATAATAAGAATATGTTCATTCAAGAAGCCAAAATTTAGATTACAGCCTCTCTGTGAAAGCCTTGATGACATGATCCTTAGTTGGAAAAATAGATGCGTGTGTGTGTGTGTGTGTGTGTGTGTGTGTGTGTGTGTGTGTGTGTGTATAGAAATGTTAAAAGAAAAAATTTGGTCCATGTTACAAAAGAGGTAAATGATCATAAATATAGGATCTCATCTAGAATTTATAGATCTATATAAGTTTGATAATCATTTAAAAGTTTATAAAATAATAGTTAAAACTTTAAAAGGCTTTAAGGATAGATGTAGGAGAAATGGAAGAAGAGATGATTCATTAAGATTATAGGTCCCTAAGATGAATATAAAAATCTTTGGGCAGTAAAAGAAATTAATAAAATTTAACATATTTTGCAAAATGATCCTTGTTGTATTAGATGTTGTACACATTGTTGTAAGCATATCATTGTTGTTTAACTTTTAGGTGCTCGTGACTTTATAATTATTTTTAGATTAAGCACATGGAGCTGCTTTATTTAATCACTGTGTACTGACATAGCGGACATAATATGGTGTTACAAATTCCATTGAGAACCAAACGAAAGTAAGGCCAACAACCATAATGCTTACATATAGAAACCAAAGATGGCAACAAGCCAATTATTTATTTCCCAAGATCCTGCAAGCTGCAGCTCAACAGAGAAGGGTTACACAAACTGACTGAGATACTCATCAACTGTAGTGTACTTGACATCAGGATAAAGCTGCGAGGCTTCAACTCCAAACGATGGTTCAATCTGGAAGTTGGTTTGATCTCCCTTCACGAAAGCAGAGTGCTGAATTGATAATATCACATTGACTGGAGGTGCAGCTTCTGCAACGTTTCGGAGAAGGCAGTACTAATAAGGCACAAAATTTATTGCTCTCTTTGATAAAATTTAAAAAGTAAGAATTCTAGCTAACCTTGAATATTCTTTAGGACTTGCTTCTCCGGAACGTACACCCTTTGGAGGGTTTTGCCAATCTTTCTCTCCCACAAGGACACAAGATCATTGAATGAGTAAATATTACCAGGGGGTTTAATATAAAGGATTTTGTTCAAGGTTCTGGGATCATCAACCGCTTTGATAGTATAGGTTCCAATATCATCTTCCTTGTTATAAACAGCTGAAAATCAAATGACGAAACCAGTTAGCTTAGATTCATTAAACTATTGTGTTACAGTTGTGATGTAGCAGTTAAGCAGTTAAAGTGTTTAGTAATTACTTTATCTTATAGTTACTTGGATTTATTTAGTATTGAGGTGCTCAAAAAAAAAAAAAAAGACAGTATTTTTGAAAAAATTAGTCAAGGATTATAAGTTTTAATCAAACAACTATTAGATAAAATCATCTTAGTTTAATGCAATTATTTACCAAACACTTTTTAATTACTTTTAAGCTTTCCAAACTACCATACCAAACAGACCCTAAATTAATTTACTATATCTTCTATACTACAACAGTTTTTGGCCATAATATTAAAACTGCAATAACAAACAGGGCCTTAATCATGCTTGTTTCAACAATCTTGTTATGAGCAATGAGCTAAATTTATTTTTCCTTTAGGATTTCCATCGCCTAAGATGACAACTTTATCCCTAGGTGGGGCAGTGGCTCCGGGCTGCGACAAATTGGGAAGAAAGTAACCAGCAAAGAAATTCGACGCTACATAAGTATACGGAATGCCTTCAGCCTCAACGGCTCGGCGGATTTTCGCCTTTGTGACAAATGCTGATTTTGCTGGCTCAACGGCATTGACTCTATCAACATCATTGCCAAATTCTGAAGGGAAGAATCGCTGGATAATAATAATAATAACACACAACATCAGTTAATTACTTGCGTCCATGCCATTGGTTTATAATAAGTTAATTAATTTAATTTTAACAACAATATTAATTATGTTATACCTTAACGTTACCGGCTTCTTTAATGGCAGCAATAATCTTGACCTGATCAGCTAATAAAGTGTGGCCGACTGTTGATATCACCACGTCCACTTGTTTTATCGCCTTCACCAAGCTCCCGTGATTCAACACATCTCCCTGCATAATAATAACAGCAATCGAAAAAAGTGGACAATCCATTCCAATGGTTAAAATTTCACTAGGAAGCAATTACGCTTATGATTGTAAAAGAATTGATAAAATAAACTATGAGATTTGTCTTAGCCAAGCTATAATACCAGATCATTTAAGATTATACCCAATGATTAATTTTGGTCCAAAAGCTGATCCAAAATTAATAAAAGACATGTTTGAATATAGTTTTTTTAACCTTGTTTATTTAGGAAATTAAAAAAGCTCCCCGAAAAAATTACAGAGGCTGTCGATGATCTCAAAAGAATATCTAAAACAAGAGAGATGGTTTTTATCAAGATTCTCACTGCTTGCCCTAAATACTGTAATAACAAATGGTATCCAGTGCAACACATAGATTTAAGTTGGGATTAGCAGTAAAAAAAAACGTTAGTCCAACTGTTGATGTGGGTTAGGTTTACAATGATTATTATCCTGAACTATTCGAGCCTAAAGCTCTCACTAGTAAAAGGGGCCATTTGAATAAAAGTCCTCTATGAATTTCTCGAGAGCATGAACAAGGAAAAAATATGGCTCCATGAAGCCACAAAGGACCATATAATCTTTTCTTTGAGTAGAAAAGAAAATATCATGGCCAGACAGACAATACTAAAAAAGAAAAAGGCAATGTATGAAAATCTCATGGAATCTAGCTTGCTAACACACCACGAGGTATGCAAAGTACTAAAGCATCATTCATCATATGGCTATTCCTATGAAGAATCAAATGATGAATCTAACAGGGAAGACATGTCACTACATGAAGAACTGATAATTGGCATGTGACAGGATAAGAAAAGATTCCAAAAAGATAAAGCCTATCAGAACTATGTGAAGGCTGCTAGTCAATAGGAAAAAGATGACAACAAATGTCTTCAATGATAGAAGAAGATGAGGGTCACCTTATCACAAGGGAATCCACTAGAAAAATTTAACAAGTGTCATTTAAAAAGAGATAATATTATCTTTTCAAGCTTATAAATCAAAATACGTAAGAAGGGGAGGACATCACATGTCTAAACCTTCACTCATATATGTATTCTCTGTGACTTTCTTTTGTAAACAATTCGAATTATGAAATAAATAAAACTCTTTTGAGCGAAATTATCATCTTCCTGATATCTTATATATTCTTAGAAATTAACTAAGAACCTTACATACCAATACTTGTGCTAGATGAGGAAGATTTCTTGTTACTAAGCACTTTTCTAGAGATAACTGCAAGAAATTCACTTAGACATATCTTACAAGGCTAGTCTGCTATGTGTAGCGTTAGGCCGTGTGGAATAGTTGTTGAGGTGATCTTGCATGATGTGTGAAGTTATGGCGGTACTGACTATGGACCTCTCTATGGTTGAAGGCAATTATTGAATCTATCTCAGAATTCCGACAGATAGAACATTAGTTAGTAATTTTGAACTTTCTTATTTTATTTTAGCAACAAACAGAAGTATGTTGGGTCTTATTTGTTTTTTGAGATTTCATAAGAAAGGAAGTGATAAGATTAACTCAAATTAAAAAAAAAATGGAAAGATCTGTTAACAAGTTTTTATATTCAATTGATAATTTAGATTTCAGTTAAGAATATCAAGTTGTTTATACAATTTCTATTGTTAAAATTAGATTGAATGCAAGCAAGCACTTGTACAAAGAAATTAAAAGGCTTAACATCAATAATGACCAAGAAGTATTTGATTCCTTTGAAGAGGAAACTAGGATAGCATTAATGGAATCAACCTTGAAATAATACAAGATAGGTGTAGAACTAATAATATAACTCAAAATCGACCATAAATAATGAATAATAATAATAATGATAATATGAATATGTTCATTAGGAAGCTGAATTTAGATTACAATGTCTCTGTGAAAGCCTTGATGACATGATCCTTACTTGGGAAAATAGATATGTGTGTGTGTGTATATATATAGAAATGTTAAAAGAAAAAAATTGGTTCATGTTACAAAGGAGGCAAATAATCATAAATATAGGATCTCATCTAGAATTTATAGATCTATGAGTTTGATAATCATTTAAAAGTTTATAAAATAATACTTAACTTTTAAAGAGTTTAAGGATAGATGTAGGAGAAATGGAAGAGGAGATGATTTATTAAGACTATAGGTCCCTAAGATGAATATAAAAATCTTTGGGCAGTCAAAGGAATTAATAAAATTTAACATATTTTACAAAAAGATCCTTGTTGTTTTAGATGTTGTACACATTGTTGTAAGCATATCATTGTTGTTTAACTTCCAGGTGCTTGTGACTTTATAATTATTTTTAGATTAATCACATGGGGCTACTTTATTTGATCACTGTGTACCGACATAGTCGACACAATATGGTGTTAATTACAAACTACACATTGAGAAACAAACGAAAGTAAGGCCAACAACCATAATGCTTACATATAGAAACCAAAGATGGCAAAAAGCCAATTATTTATTTATTTCCCAAGATCCTGCAAGCTGCAGCTCAACAGAGAAGGGTTTACACAAACTGACTGAGATACTCATCAACTGTAGTGTACTTGACATCAGGATAGAGCTGCGAGGCTTCAACTCCAAACGATGGTTCAATCTGGAAGTTGGTTTGATCTCCCTTCACGAAAGCAGAGTGCTGAATTGATAATATCACATTGACTGGAGGTGCAGCTTCTGCAGCGTTTTGGAGAAGGCGGTATTAATAAGGCACAAAATTTATTGCTCTCTTTGATAAAATTTAAAAAGTAAGAATTCTAGCTAACCTTGAATATTCTTTAGGACTTGCTCCTCCGGAACGTACACCCTTTGGAGGGTTTTGCCAATCTTTCTCTCCCACAAGGACACAAGATCATTGAATGAGTAAATATTACCAGGGGGTTTAATGTAAAGGATTTTGTTCAAGGTTCTGGGATCATCAACCGCTTTGATAGTATAGGTTCCAATATCATCTTCCTTGTTATAAACAGCTGAAAATCAAATGACGAAACCAGTTAGCTTAGATTCATTAAACTGTTGTGTTACACTAGTGATGTGGCAGTTAAGCAGTTAAAGTGTTTAGTAATTACTTAAAACTCTATCTTACAATTACTTGGATTTATTTAGTATTGAGGTGTTCAAAAAAAAAAAAAAAAAGACAGTATTTTTGACAAAATTAGTCAAGAATTATAAGTTTTAATCAAACAACTATTAGATAAAATCATCTTGGTTTAAAAACTAAGTCTTTACAATTATTTACCAAGCACTTTTTAATTGTTTTTAAACTCTCCGAACTACCGTACCAAACAGACCCTAAATTAATTTGCTATATCTTCTATCCTACAACAGTTTTTGGCCATAATTTTAACACTCAATAACAAATAGAGCCTTAATCATGCTTGTTTCAACAATCATGTTACGAGCAATGAGCTTAATTAATTTATGTTACCTTTTGGATTTCCATCGCCTAAGATGACAACTTTATCCCTAGGTGGGGCAGTGGCCCCGGGCTGCGACAAATTGGGAAGGAAGTAAGCAGCAAAGAAATTCGACGCTACATAAGTATACGGAATCCCTTCAGCCTCAACGGCTCGGCGGATTTTTGCCTTTGTGGCAAATGCTGATTTTGCTGGCTCAACGGCATGGACTCGATCAACATCATTCCCAAATTCTGAAGGGAAGAATCTCTGGATAATAATAATAACATACAACATCAATTAATTAATTGCGTCCAAGCCAATGCCATTGGTTTATAATTAATTAATTTAATTTTATTAACAATATTAATTATGTTATACCTTAATGTTACCAGCTTCTTTAATGGCCGCAATAATCTTGACCTGATCACCTAATAAAGTGTGACCGACCGTTGATATCACCACGTCCACTTGTTTTATCGCCTTCACCAAGCTCTCGTGATTCAACACATCTCCCTGCATAATAATAACAGCAATAAAAAAAATAAATAAAGAAAATAATAATATAAAGTAGATGCTACACTGCGACGTGTAAAAATGATCGGAATAAACAATTGAAAAAAAAAAGAAAAATGAAAGCGTACGATGACGAGATTGACGCCGAGTTTTTTGAAGTGATCGAGGAGCTGAGATTTGGAAGGATCGGAGAGTGTGGATTCTCTCACGAGCACGAACGTCGGGTGGCCGGCTTTCGCGCTCGCTTCGACGATGAATTTGCCGATGTACCCTGTACCGCCGATGAATAGAATCTTGCTTTTCGACGCCATTACCGAGAATTATTCAGTTCAATTTCGGGGATTCTTTCCTTTTTTTTTCTGTTTTGTTTTGAAATGATCAAATGGATGGATATTTTGTGTCCGACGGTGGTGCCTTTATAGGGTGCGTGAAAGCGAAGCAGTTCGTACATGCAGTTTCACGCTTGACTGAGAGGACGAAAATGCCCTTGAGGTTTAAGGATAAAAGCCATAATGCGTCTAGATTCATTTTGTCTATGGGTGACAGGATAGAATGAAATGACGTAAGCATAACGCTGGCTTGTTTCTGGTTCACAAATATCGCCAGATTCATTCTTTTCAGGTTTCGCAGTTCGATTCTCTGGCGGTTCTAATTCTGACTTTTTGATTAAATACACGAATTCGAATTCAGTTTAACAATTTTTTTTTTAATTCGGTTTTAAGATGTGATATATGTTCCTTGTGGCAATATACCATTTAAATTTGTTTACATATTATATTCATCTGTCCGGCGACATTGCCTTTGTGGTATGGTACCCCAGGCTGTTGTCCTTTCATGAACTGACCGTTAGATATCAAGCTATCGAATCCGACGGCTGTCCTTTAGAGGACTTTAATAAACTAGTAGGGGTAACCGGTTAATCCTATCTAGTGTGATTTGGACCAAAATGCCCTTCTTCTCTAACAAAACTTACGCACAGGTCTTAAAGAACCAGTAATTTTTTTTTTTTTTTAATAACCAAAATCCATCGATTCATATTTTCTTCATTACATTTTCAGATCTCAAGTCATTTTGCTGACTTCATTGTGCGCCATAAACTCTATCTCATTCTACATTTGCAAGAGACCAAGAATAGAGTTAGACCCTATTTAGTATTGGGATACCATACATTAAAAAATTACAATGTGAGATTTAAAAAAAAAAAAAAAAGCGGTGGTTGTTGAGGCAACTAAGGTTAAATAAAGCTTCTAACAGTTGGGCTTAACTTGAAGTGAGTTTCTAAATCTTTTTCTGCTGATTTGGACGCTAAATTTGACTAAATCCCACGTTTTTTTTTTTAATTTTCTTCCACTTCACCAACTCAATGACATTATTCTTTCTATTAATATTTTCTTCCTTTGACTCTACACAAGAGCTGAAAATCATTTCTCACATGCCACTATACATTAGTTATGGATTTCTTTCATTCTCACAAGCAAAATCCATTTCTTTCTTTCTCAATGGTCCGTTTGAGTTGATTTGATTAGCAGAGAAGTGTGAGGGGCAGAAAGCGAGAGGGGTTGTGACTGTTGATTAGTTATGAATTATAATAACTGGTCGGCAATCGTTACCTTCTTATGGTGGGTAGTTCTCTATTTCACCAATAAATTGCATCCATTGTGCTAGTCGTTATCTGTATCCCAATTTACCGGTAATTTACTCGTCAAACCTGTCTCCTAAAGCTCTTACGTGTCTCCTTAGCTACCCATAGATTTTGCTTTTGAATAAGGCAACGGTGGATCAACTAAATTGTCATTTAAAACTAAATGTTTGGTGCAAATACAAAATTAATTATTTTTATAAGAGTAATGATATAGTCACAAATTCTTGTATAAATTTATTTTGTATAAATTAATGTGGCATGAAAAGATTAATTGAATTACATATCACTTACCCCACATGATTTATTTTTATTATTTTATATTTTCATTCAACCAATAAATTAATGTCATGTCAATTTGTACAAGAGTTTGTGATTATATCATCACTTTTTTTATAATACTTAAATGAATTATGAGTCGCCGAGAGTGATTGTTGACAGTGACAATCAGACGACTTTTTGATACTATATAAGAATGGTAAAGCAGCCACTAGGATTTTCTCTTCCATATTTGGCACTTCATTATTTTCTAGAAACCATACACAACATTACAACCAGACAAGAGCCACCAACCATTCAGTTTTAACAATGTTTCTTTCTTGGCAAAAATAGAAAAGAAAACAGAAAGAGTAGAGTAACAGATCTATAATACACACTGTTTTAGACAGATTTTGAGTTCAAAGGAAATGAGGAAAACCTATCTAAAACAATGAATTTGTATTTTTAGGAGAAACGGGGTACCTCACAAATTTGTTGTGTGTGGTATCTTTGAATTCAGAGGAGGTGAGAAGGGATGAGGAAGTCGTAACAATGGTAAAAGGTTTGAACCAAGAAAAACGGCCTTCAAAACGAGCTTCACACCTGCAAAACAGTTAGATAGAGGTTAGAAGTGAAGCCGAGATACCCCAACGTTCATACTCCGACGATTAAGTTAGCAACTCAAGTTTTTTTATAGTAAAGAGAGCTTGTTAGTCCTCTGTAAATCAATGTTTAAGGTTGAAGAAAGCTTATTTTGTGGAGTGTGAGTGTTCATGAGTGAATGAATGACTTAAAAGAATAAAACTTAGACACCTTTATATATATGAAGTACCTCAGCTGCCACGTGGCGTATCTTTTATGGCTATTGGCTATCCCTTTCCACGCCTTTCACGTCTTTTTACCTTATTATGATTTTTGGGCCGTTATGTGCATGCTTGGGAATCAAGAAGGCGTTCGTGGCGTATCTTATCCTTTGGGAACGTGGCGCACGCTGGAGAGTGGTCTAGGATACCTCTACAGGGGCTGTCGGGTTAGTCGACTGAGGACTACAGTCCTTGAGACAATGTCTTTCACTTTTGGTAGAGGTGGCAGGCGGCTGTCATCACTTTTTAGTACGACGTTTTGATATTTAATTTTGATAAAATTGAATATTATCCTTTAAGAGATGGAGACATTTCTCATGGCAGACTTTTTCAGAGGATTCTCCTTAATCGAATTTGTTGGGTACCTCAAGTTATACGGGGTACCTCGAGTTACTCTCGAGTTATGCCGAGTACCTCGATCTATGCGGGGTACCTCGAATTATGTCGGGTACCTTAGATTATACTGAAGTTATTCTGTTCATTGACGCGTGGCGTTCTGCTACCTTTTCTATTTTTCCCCCAAACACACACCAATACCAATTTATAGATAATCTATACGGTAGCTGGTTGGTCGACTCATTGTGATCCTACTGAAAGTTAAGGAGGATGCCGGTGCAGAAGAGATACCTCATACGTTCATAAATGATACCCCTAATAACAGATGACGTGCGTGCAACAACCTCTTCGGTTTTATCATTTTGAATGCAAAAAAAGTAGTGAACATGAAAAATATTCTGTTTCAATCACTCAGAGAAGAGTGAAGTCTAGGTCTGGATTATTAATGCACATTAAATGCAGACCAAAAAAAAAAAGTGAAGAATCAAAAGGTAGCTGATGTGGATTGGTCACTGTTTTAACGCAATGATAATTGTTGAATAAGAATGTCTCAAGTTATGGAACTGTAACATGAAAGAATGTCTCAAATTATGGAAATGAAACATGTTTCATGTCGTATTCGTACCATAACCAGAACTAGAACAAGACCCACGTGGGAGTTCTAAATACATACTGTATCACATTGATGTTCTGATCTTATCCATGAATGATCTTTTACGAATCTGCAGAGACAGCAAGTGAAGCATAAGGAAAATCAAAGTTAGTACCATACAAGAGGGTATCTCAACTGATGATGGAGGTGTGTAATTAAAAAAGAAAAAAAAATTCGTGAATACCAATATTATTGTGAAAAACTAGCATAAAACAATGCCAGAGCTTGGCTTCTTGACAAGAAAGGCAACTTGCTCTTTGCTAGTATAGTCTAAATAAACATCATCTTACAAACTTCATTGAACTGGCCAAAGCAGGGAAAGCCAGCCGCTGTCTTTATACCACAGAACCAGGGATGGAAACCACCCAACTTTTGGTTAGGATCCTGCTGCTCATCTCAGAAGGTTTATATGAACTGATTGAGGTACTCATCCACAGTAGTATAGTTGACATCTGGATAAAGCTCTGTTGCCTCTACTCCAAATGAAGGTTCAATTTCGAAGTTGGTCTGATCTCCCAAGACACGAGCCTTCTCTAAACACAGGAAAACAGGCAAGCATTGTAAAAACTTGATATCCTTGCGAGCAATCTGAGATCTAGAAAGAAAACTGATTCATACAGATTTCAAACAACACAACCATGAATAGATGTTCTTGAGATTGTTGAAACCAATTAGATTCTATCGCATTTTGGAGAAGCAAAAAAATTTCCATTATCGGTCAGTTATATCTATCCACTTGATAAGACCAAGGAAAAATTCTCCATGTGTTGTCATCAGTAACGAATAAAGTGATAGTTCTAACTAACCTTGAATGTTTTTCAGAAGTTGGTCCTCTGCAACATAGACCCTGTCAAGGGCTTTGCCAATCTTTTCCTCCCACAGAGACACAAGATCATTGAATGAGTAGATATTGCCACGGGGTCTGAATGTAAAGTATTTTGTTCAGTGTTCTTGGATTATCCACTGCTTTGATAGTATAGGTTCCAATATCATCTTATTAAAAATTGCTGGGGATCAAATGACAAAACCAGTCACATTCATTTAAGTAAAGTGTCAAGATCAAATATCAATAATTTGGCTATTGCCGAGGAAATTACTCTGATTGGAAGCGGCAACTGATCTTCTCCGATTAATGTTGGTGAATTAATGTGTTGAAATCATCCCCTTATTCATGCTTTTTCAAGTCATTCTATATAACTACAGTAACCACCATTGCGTGTACAGAGTAAATGTATCAAGAAGCGCCTTACCTTTTGCATTTCCATCACCTACGATGACCACTTTATCCCTTAGAGGAGCTGTGGCTCCAGGCTGTGAGAAAAAGTAATAATAATTTTGAACACTTTGAGATCGTTGACTGGATACCGTTAAAGCTAAGAGACTGGGGAGAGCGCGAGCGTTGTTTGTCTGTTTCTGCAATTTCGGGCGTGGCGTCCAATTCATTTTGAAATTTGGATCGGGTTTGGTGGGTCTATAGGCATCGGCCGAGTGACGCAAGCATGATGTTGGCGTGCGTTTCCGGTTTAGGTCCGGTTCATTTTGCACTTGGCTTGGCTTGGCTCAACGGATTTTTTTTCCTTTTTTAAATATTACATTAATTCTACTAATATCAACATCAAATAGAATAAATATGTAGCTTGAAAATTAGCTAAAAAATCAGAGGAAGTTACCAAAAATAAAAGAAAAGTAATCTTTATATTAATTGTCATTGACATGATTGATTTTGTTGTATTTTTCAAAGTTTGGAAAAAAATGTGAGAACCATTCAATTAATTGATGATTACGAATCGATGACTATTGGATACAAATTCTTATACAAATAAAAAATGTACATATTGATATTTGATATTGATATATTATTTTATTCACTTATTTTTTTTTTTAAAAAAGATAATATAAAACGTGAGTATGTGATAATTGAGTGATGATACAGCTACAAACTCTTGTACAAACTGATGTGTTATTAATTTATTGATTGAATGAAAATATAAAATAATAGAAATAAATCATGTGGGCTAAGAAATATTTAATTCAACCAATTAATTAACGCCACATCAGTTTGTACAAAATAAATTTGTACAAGAGTTTGTGACTATATCATTACTCGTGATAATTTATATAAGATACCAAATTAGTTTGTACAAATAGAATTTGTACCGTTGTTTAACTATGTAACGATATGAATCAAATAAGTAGACTAGAACTAAATGATGAATTTAAAAAAAATGTAAAATCAGACGTATTCAGGTTCATAAATGAATGAGCATAGGACGACAAACAATAGACCTTGTTATTGTTCTGCATCAAATCCATGTTCCAGATTTTATCAATGAATCTAAATAATGATCCAAGGACAATATCATAATGAAGGATAATAATCTTACACCGAGGTATCTAAATAGTCGCTGATTGTAGTGTATTTCAAATGCGGATAGAGTTTTGTTCCATCCAGCTCCCCAGAAGACTCCATATTAAAAGTATGACTGGTCTCCCTTTACAAATGCAGAAAATATGAAAATAAACTCCTTGTTCTCCGGAAATGGTGTTTCTGCAATTCAATAAACAACTCACTCACATATTCCATATCATTCTTGAGATGGTTTCTATATCACTAGCAACTTTTTTAAACTTGGCAATAAGAGATGCCCAAAAGTACCTTTAATTTTCTTAACAAGCTCCTCTGCTGGAACATAAATCCTCTCAAGCTTCTTAGCTATCTTACTCTCCCAAGTCTCAACGTGCTTGTTCACTGAGTGCACACATCCTGGGGACCTGAGGTGCAACAACTTATTCAATGTACGTGGATCATCCAGTGCATTAATCGTGAAAGCAGCAACATCAGTGTCCTTCACAAACACGCCTGCATAGAGTCCACAAGAATATTACCAATAACAATGAGTTTTGAGTGAGCTAGTAAAATTTTGTTCAGCAATTTATTAACCTCTAGTGTTCCCATCTCCAAAGATTGTCAGCTTGTCCGTTGGAGGAGTAGTTGGGTTTAGTTGGACAAGTGATGGAAGTAAACGGCTCATAAAGAAGTTGCAGCAGATGCAAGTGTAGGGAATTCCTTCAGCTTTTATGAGACGTCGAATTTCAGTTCTATGTGCATAGAAGTTGCTGCCAATCCTAATAGCCAATTTTTATCTGGACCTGCTCCGTATTCAGATGGAATAAACCTCTGAAAATGTTTACATATTCTTGGATCATACTGAATATGCATATGTACTACATATGCGAAATCATAGATATACTTGCCAGGGTACTAGAGTTTCTAAGAGCACAGAACAATAATGAAACTTTTACCAAAAAATTGAACAAGTAAATAAATCTCTACATCGTTTCAGAATATTTCTCACCTCTTAATGTGAAAGTTCAACCAAGTACTTGTCAAAAAGTTAGGTGATAAGAAATTTTTTTTAAAAAAGGCTCTAATATCTCAAAATTTACAGCTTTTTTTGCTTCTATATGCAGGATTTACATAGAGTTGATATAGTAGGTAACATGCATGAGAAACAATTAACAATCAAATTTCAAACAAATATACATATTAAACCAAGAGTAGAGGTAAAAATAAGTAGACATGATCTCGGTTACAATCAATAAACATGATAGAAATAATGCTTCACACAATTTCTTTTTTAAGAAATAAATTTTGATCTACAAGGTTAGACATTTTACGGTTGAACCTTTATGCAACCGGCTTCTTTGATAGCTCTAATGAGATTCTTCTGATCAAAAGCTTGTCTATTGGAATTGAGCATATCACCACATCCACTTGCTTCACTGCTTCTAACAGACTCTTCTCATCTTCCAATAATCCCCAATAATCAAAGACCCCAGAATGAAAGACTCTCAAAAGTGAAAAATTAAAATCTAAAGAAAAGTAAATGATTTGAAAGCAGATAGAGTAAGTTCTGACTTTGAGGAGGGTTGCACCAGCACTTAGAGATACTCAATCTTCTGCTGTCTAATGGGGTCACAGGAAGCTGAGTCTCTAATAAGAGCAAATTTTGGGTGACCATATTCGATGCTCCTTCTGGTGAAATGGTAGCCAATTCTTCCTATTGCTCCAATTACCAACACTTTGCTCTTCCCCGCCATCTCCAGCAAACCACAACCCCCCCCCCCAACAACCCAAAACAAAATGTTTTCAGTTTGAGTATTGACTTCAGTTTTGTTGAAAGGACCTGACATCCGCAAGTTTAACTGACCTTAACTTCCATGTCATCTTCTTTGTCCCCTTCCAAGATTCACCATAATTACACATTCAACTGAGATATTGTGAGGTTAGCAATTCGAGTCCCTATTTGAGATATGGGGACTCAAAAATTTTCTTCTCTCAATTAAGATTTAACTGAGTGGAGGTAGTTTTCTGCTCATGAAATACGAATGGAGCAGTTATCTCTCAAATATTAATGGGAGTAAAAGTTTAGACAATGTTTTGTAAGAATTAATATAAACTTATCCAGTAGTATTCTGATGGTAAATATTAGTAGTTGTTTGATTGTAATATCAATATAAAAAAAAAAGATTATATATACTGATACTCTTTTTCTGCTTTCAATATAAAAAATATAAGCCATTCAAATTATTTAGTTTAGATATTGAGTAGAATTCTCTACAATAAAAGACAAAAAGATCACTCTTTTCCCATTGCTTTGCTATGCAATGAAAGTGACTAGTATTTCTATGATTCTTTTTCATTAGGTAAACTCAAATTTGATTCATTTTCTAAGTAGTTGAAGCTTTTATGACAGGTGGGTTGCTGCTACTTATGGAGAAGATGAGATCTAATGACCGAATCATTCCTTAGTTATGTAGAATACAAGGAACAAGTAACGAAAGATGAAGAATCCCTCCCTTAGGATCTTGTTATTAAACAAGGACAATGTTCTAATTCTATAAGAGCACAATTCATGCCACATAAGGGCATCAATTGCCTGCAGGCCATGAATAACCTCTCAGTAAAGCATTTTTACAAGTAAAAAACACTTGAAGTAAAAGCGCTTTTTGTAAAAGCACTTCTAAACCTGTTTGTCATCCTTTTCCTTTTGGCATGATTTTGTGAACATTAAAAAAATAACTCCTGCCCAAGATATTACAAATTTGAACTCACAGTAGAGCTTGTGGATTGAGGATGGTAATATTTACTTGTAGTTGGGCAGCATGCTGAACTAGGCAACAAACATTTAGCTATGTAATGTTAACAAAAACAAAGTACAAATCCAAAAATTTCTCATGTTTCTACATGCTTTAATGCTCCAAAGAAACTCTAAATGAACGAATTTCACATGAGCTTAAAATACCTGAGTGGGGATATTGTCCATCTTCTGCCTTGTCACATTCAGATTACAGGGAGTGGTTACATGTTCTGTACCACATCCATGCTCCACATCTAATCCATGAATTAGACAAGCCGTTCAATCTTCTTTCATAAATCCAAAAGACACAGTGAATTACCAAAACAGAAAAGAGTAGTTTTACAAGAGGTTGTCTAAATGCTCGCTAATTGTAGTGTATTTCAAGTGTGGATAGAGTTGTGTTCCCTCCACTCCACTGGAAGGCTCAATATCAAAGTATGTGTGATCTCCCTTTAAAAAGGTAGAATATATGAAAACCATCTCCAAGTTCTCTGGATACGGGGTATCTGCAATGCAACGAACACATATTCTTGGTATCGTTTCAAAGATGAAAACACTGGAGAAAATACACCAATCAGTGGTTCTAACAAGGAACGCAAGAAAAAAGTCACTATACCATATCGTCACTATACCATATCCCCTTGTCCACACAAATATATGCCTGTAACAAACAATGCTAAGCAAGAGCACATATTATTGTGTTTAGTACTCTGCCAGGTTAATTATGAGCCTCCCCTAAACTCATCCTTGTACCATTTCAGTAATGTTACGTATAAGTCTTAAACTAATTACGCATTTTTGTGATTCTGTCCCCTTGCAAATTCTCAAATAATCAGTAATATGTCCAAATCAGCATAGGATGATAGCTCTGACTAGCAAGAAGTCAACTACTATAAATGCTTACTAATTCATATCCAAAAATTTTCATTATCAATTTAATTAAATCTAGTTTGTATGTTGCAGTGTCATGCACTAAAATCTAAATCAACTTCAAAATGATTTCAGATTTTAACTTGCCAATAAAAGACATACACTGAATGGTAACAATATATGGTATATACTGCTAAGATACCTTTAATTTTCTTCAGAAGTTCCTCTTCTGACACATTAATCTTCTCAAGCTTCTTCCCTATCTTACTCTCCCAAGCTTCAACAAGCTCATTCATGCAGCAAACATTTCCTGGGGGCCTGAGGTACAACACCTTATTCAATGTACGTGGATCATCCAATGCACTAATCGTGAAAGCAGCAACATCAACGCTGTTCACAAAGACACCTGCATAGATCCACAAGAAGGCACCAAATTACCATAGCCACCACTTATCCAATAATAAAACAAACTAACTACTGAGCCAAATCTCAAGGAGAATAATCAAATCTTGGCCAGCAATTTAACCTTTAGTATTTCCATCTCCAAATATTGTGACCTTGTCCCTTGGAGGAGTCTTTAGGCCTGGTTGGACAAGAGATGGGAGTAAATAGCTCATGAAGAGGTTGCAGCAAATGTAAGTGTAGGGAATGCCTCCAGCTTCTATGAGACGTCGAATCTCAGATTTCCGTGAATAGAAGTTGTTGTCCAAGTCAGATATCTGAGATTTGTCTGGATCAGCCCCGAACTCTGATGGAATGAACCTCTGAAATAATATTCATATAAGCTTAACTTACTTAATAAGAGAACCAGTCCGAACATTGCTTACACATGCATCTTTACAACATTAACAGTGTTATCGACGATAGTAATGTTATATCTTCAAGAGTTGCACCTAATAGCTTTAGAGCAGTTTTAACTATAATATCAGCTACTAGTTAAGAATCGTAGCACAACTTCCAATCATATCTTAATTTGGTCTAAAAGCATATTAGATAATGAAATGTTTAAGCTGTTAAAAAGGAACAAATTGAACAAGTAAATAATTTCTACAAATGAAAGCAATAAAAGTAGCAGTCAGCTGTGCTCAAAGAAAATGCAAGCATGTACAGATTAAACGAAGACTGGGGGAGAAAATAATGGAAAAATGCACGGTAGCAGCCAATTAACAGGATGCAAATCATACATCACAAAATTCTGAAAAAAAAAACATTTATCGACAGTTTATAACCTTGATACAGCCTGCTTCTTTGATAACTCTAATGAGAAGCTTCTGATCAAGAACTTGTTTAGATGGGATTGAACATATCACCACGTCAACTTGCTTCACTGCTTCCATTAGACTCCCCTCATCCTCCAATGATCCCTTAAAAAAAAATGATATAAGGAAAAAGAAACCCGTAAAAACCCAACTTAAAAATGACAAAATTACAAAAAAAGGAAACAATCTTAAAGCAGAGAAAGATGGAGTGCTCACCTTGAGGAAGGTGACACCAGCAATGGAGAGAGACTGAAGCTTCTGCTGTTTGTTAGGGTCATTGAAAGATGAATCTCTAATGAGGGCAAAAGTTGGGTGACAATATTCAGTGCTAAACTTGGCCAAATGGTAACCCAATCTTCCTGTGGCTCCTATTATTAACACTTTGCTCTTCTTCTCCATTTCTCTCTCGCTCTCCAAAATTTTTGCTGCAGGTGTGTTAACTGTGGTTTTGGTTTGTACTTAGGTTCCCCAGTTTGACTGAACTGGTCCTGTCTTCCACGTCAGCTTCTGTGTCCACACGTGGGGTTCACATTCATTTTCTTATGTTTACTTGCTCACGTGGTATATTTGTTACATTGAGTTATGAGTACTTGCGCTTCCAAATATGACGCTATTTTAACAATTCTGAGTTTGAAATTTGAAGCAGAACCGAAGTAACCGAAGCCATAGAGCCATTCATGACTCTTCATAAGTATATTGCTGTACAAATCGAGTCACTGTTTCAGAGAAAATATACGAGCAGAATCTCAATTTCATCAATTGAAGGTTCTTCAATCTTTCTCAAATCAATTTTCTACCCTGATTCTTTTACTTAGATAATTGTATAAATTCTGAATAAGTTGACTTTTTCTGTTGTCAAAGAAGTTGACCAATTTTTTTCCCCTCTGTTGTCTCTGCAAGCAAAGTAGTTAATCTCTTTATGATTTTGTTCTTAGTAAAATTTGATTTTGACTTATTCTCTAAGAAATTGATGCTTTTTTAACCAGGTTGGTTGTTGCAAATAATTTTGACGATGAATGATCTAATGACAAGATCATTCCTTATTTACGTAGAACTCAAAAAACAGGCCATGAAAGGTGAAGAATCCCTGCCTGACCTTGAAATCGGCACCCAACTCTATGCTGTTGATAGGCAAAACCTTTCACAGTTCTTCGAAGAAGTAGCTGCAATCAAGATTGACATGGAAGATATCACCAATCTCTATATCAATATTCAAAGGCAGAATGAAGATACGAAATCCGCTCAAAGTTCGAAAATTCTTGGAGGGATTGGAGACAAAATCAAGTCAGAGATGGTCAATATATCCTTGAAAAATAGACAACTTTATCGTCCTCAAAACAAAATTTTACAGCGGTTGTTTTTTCAAAATAACGTTGACCCCTTAATGCTAATTAAGGGTGGACAAGGGATCGGTTCGTTCAGTATTGAGCCGAACCAGAAATTTTAGTTTGTTCCGTATTGAATTCTAAGAACTGATAAGAATAAAACTATAAAAAAATATGTAACCGGAACCAAAATTTTTGGTCAAATCCTTCAAATATTAATTTTTAAAAAATTTTCTTACAAAATTTATTTATTTATTTTTTCATAACCTCTTAAATCATGGCTCCTTGCACTATTTTAATATAAAAAAATATTAATGATTAATTTTTTTCGATTTGATTCTAGATTTAAAGAAAAAAAATACTAAATTGGAAATTTGAAAATTGAACTGAAATGGTTTTTTTCAGAACGGGTTCGGTTTTACCGGTCCTAATGCTAATTGTATCTTTTTTTAAAAAACAATTATTGGCTCTCCAAAAGCTTCGCATTTCTTTTTTTTTCTTTTTCATTTCACCTCCAAAACTATCCGCAATTAATTGATTAACATATTTTTTAATAATAATTTTCATAAAAAATATATGACATGATTTAGTTTTCTCTTAAATCTAGAGTACTCTTTGTTTGGGAAGGAAATATGGGGCCAATGATGAAGCGCTACGTGTCGATATTTAAGAGATTAATTTATCTCGGGTACCTTGGGTACCTCGGGTACCCTAGGTATCCCAGCTACCCTAAGCATTCCGGGGGTACCTCGGGTACACCATGAAAGGATACAAAAGTCTTCGTAAATATGTAAAGGAATATGTAGGCCCCGAATATAAAAAAGATCAGTTTGATACGTGTCAAAAAAATAAGGAAATCTCGTGCCGCAAAAGAGGAGAGAGTCACCTGTCACGCCAGCGAATCCGCCAAAAGTGTGATATCGTGACAGTTGGGACCACCAGCTTTTCCTGCTACGCCTGCAAAATTACAACGGAATTGCAGATGTACGCGGGACCACTCCACTACGCCTAACACGTGAATACGCCACAAACTTGCTCTCCACTCATAATTTTGAAACGTCTAAGCCGCCATATGCATGAAAATAAGAATATTCCTGACATGACAACAGTGAATGCCACTAAAATAGCGTCAGGTGGCACGGCGACCGGGGTACACCATATAAATACTCAGGTTTGATTTTATCAAGTAAGTTAAGACACTCACCACGAAAAACTAGGGTTTCTTCAACCTCAAAACCTCCATTACCGAGAGCTTGCAAGCTCTCTAACCTGAGATAACCCAACTCTGACTTGAGCGTCGGAGTGCAGTCGCCGGCCACCCCCGACTCCACCTTTGACCTCTTTTTTTGGTTGTTTCGCAGGTTTAAGGCGAATTTCACTAGCCCTCCCCACATAAAGTCAGACCCCTCCATATCCACCGTCATCTCAATCCTCATTCGCTCCACAAAAAGCCTAAACAGCCCGCACGTGCCGAACAAGCAAGGTACCTCGCTCCCCAACAAAAATATATAAATTTATTGCTCTTGGGTTGGTTTTGTGATTTTTTATTCATTGACCCAAAATCAGCTGCAAACAATTGGCGCCGTCTGTGGGGACACAAGCAAAAAGCCTCCTCTCAGTGCTAAGCTTTCCGGTACGTGCGCTTGCGCAGCCATGGCACTCGACGTACCCGCTGATAACCAAATGTTAGGCTATGATGGAGCGGAGGACCACGACAGTGATGAGAGGGGTGATTCGACTAGAAGGGCATCCCGCTTAGAGAAAGACAAATCTGTTAAGCAATCAGCTGGTATTCAACCCGACGAGGAGCCCGTTACCCATAAACACTTTGAAGATTTAGCTCACGCGATTCTCAGAGCAGTAGGATCTCGGGTACCCAAAGCAGCCACTTCCTTGATAACTCAAGATGTCCCGCCCCCACGCGGTGAGAAGCAGATCATACCAAGATCTGAAATACCGGAAGGAAGTAGACCAAAGCACAGGTCGTCGGGCACCCGTTCAAAGTTTCAAACCGGCGGCTCTCGGGAAGAACGCTCCACTGCTTCTTGTTATTCCCGTAGCAACCAGGGTACCAAACATAAACAAAAAGTCCATGAAGATCTCCAGCACAAGTTGAACGCCAAAAGAGCTTCCCAAACAACTGCGGCGTCCTCAGGTGCACCTGGGGTACCCCGCGAGTTCCTGGAAAAAATGGAGTACCTCGAAGCTCAAGTGAAGCTCCTTTCTGAAAAATAAAACCCCACCAATGCTCTAGCGCCAGCAGCGTATAACTCGCCATTCACCATGGAGATTCGGACAGAGGTTCTCCCGAAAGCGTTCACCATGCCTCAAATACAACAATACTCGGGTACCTCGGATCCCGTGAAACATGCTGAGTTGTATCGTGACCAGATGATGATTAAAGGAGTGGGCGACAATGCTATATGCCGGATGTTCCCGCATACCCTCACCGAACCAGCCAAATCATGGTTCCGATTGTTGAAGGCAGGTAGTGTATCCTCCTTAGACCAGCTCCTAAAAGATTTTGTTCATGAGTTTGGTTATGCATCCGCCCAAGATATAAAATCCTCCAAGCTTACTTTCATCAAGCAAGGGGATTCAGAGTCTTTAGCCAAGTACATAACCCGCTTCCACCAAGAGGTGTTGTGTACCGGTACATTTGGTCACCAACATACTCTCACTCATTTTGAAAAGAATTTGCGTTTGGGGAAGTTCTGGCGGTCATTTAAAAAACACCGCCCTCTTTCATATGAGGAAGCTCGTTCTCGAGCCTTGCAACAAATAGAAATGGATGAGAAGTGTAACTTAAAGTGGGAGGAAGACAGAGTAGAAGTTGTGAGAAACAAGGAGAAACCCAAGAGAGCCGAGGTACCTCATGTACCCTCTCGAGCACCCTGGGTACACAGCCCACCTCGTCCAACCCCACGTGGGAGAGGACTGAATATTCCTGGTGTACCCCGGGTATCTTAGGTACCTTCTCGAGCACCCCGAGTACATAGCCCACCGCTATCGTCAGAACAACGGGAAGCGCCACAAAAACCCCGATATGACTCTTTCCATCATTTGAATCAATCTCCAGAACATATTTTTTACCATATTAGGGATACGGGGATGCTTCGCCCACCTAAACCAATTTAGAAATACCCCATATATGAAGCGTAGCTTGAAGTATTGTGAGTTTCATGAAGATTTCGGCCATAGCACCGCCGAAAGCTTTCACTTGAGGGAATAAATTGAGTCATTGATTCTGAGTGGGTATCTCAAGGATTTTGTGTATGATATGCGTGAGGCAAGGAAGTTCTCGGAAAAAGATAAGGGTAAACAAGTTGCTAACCCTAATCCCGAAGCTGAGGTACCCCAAGGGTCTAAGAAAGGCGTGTATGTTTGAATGATAGCAGGGGGTCCTACCCTTGCGGGGGAATCTAGACGGGCCATCAAACGTTACAGCAAGCCACCAATTTTGGATCGCCTTAGAAAAAAAGTGAACTTCGCTTGTCAAAATCAACTTAGAGTACCTGGGGTACCTCACTATCCCCCGCCTATTCTTTTCACAGAGCAAGATACTGAAGATGTCTCATACCCCCATGACGACGCCTTAGTAATTACGTTGAAGGTTGTTACTGGTAAGGTAGCAAGAACTCTTGTAGATACTGGCAGCTCTGTTGATATCATTTTCAAAAGCGCTTTGGATCAACTGTTGATTGAATCGCCAAAGATCACCCCATGTGCTACGCCTCTTATTGGGTTCGCCGGTGATATGGTTATCCCAAAGGGCATCATTACACTGCCCGTTACACTTGGTAAGGTACCTCACCGTGTTGTTCATATGATTGATTTTCTTATTGTGGATCGCCCGGGTGCCTATAATATCATCTTGGGAAGAAAGCGGCAATCTCCATGTATTACCTCGCCATGAAGATTCCAATCACTGGGGAAATTATCACAATCAAAGGGGATCAGCAATCGACTTGAGGTTACTCGGTCGCATCGAAAGCGAGCTATCAAATCGCTACCAATATGTCCCTGGAGGGGTACCCCATAAGCACAAGGCCATTTACTGGACTATCCATGCGGGCATTAGCTAGACGCCGGGGAGTTGCACGTAAGAAAGCTCAACGGTCCATGAACTCCCAAGTACCCCAAGTGCCATATGAAGCTGGGCCAATGGAAGTGGACGTGGTAGCTCTTGGGGCACCACATGTACCCCAAAGTCTCAATTCAGCATCAATGGGAGAAGTCGAGGTACCCCTGGATCCCCGGGTACCGAAAGATGAAAAGCGATGAGCACCGGTTGAGGATCTTCTTTCTGTTTCGATCTGCAATACGGATCCAACCAAAATGGTCAAGGTAGGCTCCAACCTCCCTGACCAACACCGAGAGCAGCTTATTGAGTTCTTAAAGGAAACCTTAGATGTGTTCGCTTGGTCTCATGCAGACATGCCGTGTATCCTGCCTTCTATCGCCTATCACAAGCTCAATGTCGATCCACATCATAGGCCCGTCAAGCAAAAATGTCGTGCTTTCAACCAGGAACGCTATGACACCATTAAACAATAAGTGGACCAATTGCTAGCAGCGGGGTTTATTAGGGAGGCGGTGTACCCCGATTGGGTCTCAAATGTTGTATTGGTTAAGAAGTCTAATGAAAAATGGCGCATGTGTGTAGATTTCACGGATTTAAACAAGTCATGCCCTAAGGATAGCTTTCCGCTTCCCCGGGTAGACCAGCTGGTCGATGCTACAGCAGGGCACGAGATTCTTAGTTCATGGATGCTTTCTCCGGGTACAATCAAATTCCAATGTACGAGCCTGATCAAGATAAAACGGCCTTCATCACCAACCGTGGGTTATACTGCTACAATGTTATGCCTTTTGGTTTGAAGAATACGGGCGCCACCTATTAGCGTTTGGTGAACAAGGTCTTCAAACAGCAAATCGGTCGTACCATGGAGGTGTACATCGATGATATGATAACAAAGTCGGTGTACGCCAGTGATCATGCGGGGCACCTCAGAGACACCTTCAATATTTTGAGATAGCATCATATGCGCCTAAATCCTGATAAATGTGCATTCGGGGTGACTTCGGGTAAATTCCTTGGATTTATGGTACAACAACAGGGAATTGAGGCTAATCCCGACAAAATTCGGGCGGTTCTTGGGATGAAGTCACCAAGTACTATCAAGAAAGTCCAGAGCTTAGCTGGCCGGATAGCCGCCTTGAGTCGTTTTTTTAAAAGCGGGAAAAAAACTCCAATGGACCGCCGAGTGCGAAGAGGCTTTTCAGAAGCTAAAGGAATACCTCATTAATTCACCGTTGCTCGCCAAGCCTAAGCATGGAGAAGTGCTTCTGTTGTACCTCACCGTTTCCGAGCACGCCACTAACTCGGTGTTGCTTAGAGAAGATGAAGATGGGATACAACAGCTTATTTACTACACTAGTAGGGCAATAGTGGATGCAGAAAAGAGGTACCCCGCCACAAAGAAGCTGGTTTTGGCTTTGGTAATCTCTGCAAGGAAACTCCGGCTGTATTTTTAGGCCCACACCATTGCTGTTGTAACAAACCTTCTCCTTCGACAAATCCTCGAGAAGTTGGACATGTCTGGAAGACTTTTTCGCTGGTCTCTTGAATTGAGTGAGTTCGACATCACCTTCAAGCCACACTCAGCTAGTAAAGCCCAAGCCATCGTCGATTTCATTGCAGAATTCGCCAATGACTCCGGGGGTGAAGAGATCCTGGGGTACCCGGGTGAAACTGCATCAACTATTGAAGAAGAGCATGTTTGGGAAATTTATGTGAATGATTCCTCCAACTCGCACGAAAGCGGTGTGGGAGTAATAATCATTGATCCAGATAAGGTGAAGTTATGTTATGTCTTGCAATTCGGGTTCAAGGCCTCAAACAACGAAGCCGAGTATGAAGCTATGATAGCGGAGCTAAGGATGTCGAAGGCCTTGGGCGCAAAAAGAGTCCACATCAAGAGTGACTCTCAATTAGTGGTCGGTCAGATCAACTTAGAATATCAGGCTAAGGAAGAAAATATGAAAGGATACCTCGGGAGAACCAGGGAATTAATATCTTAATTTACCGAGGTCAAGGTGGAAAGAGTTCCACGATTAGAAAATTGTGAAGCTGACAACCTCGCCAAAATGGCTTCCTTCGGTGCAACTCAGTCGGTTGGTCCAATCACTACTGAGTATATACCTACACCCAGTGTTAATCTACTTGAGCCAGAAGAAGTAAGGTCGATAATTGCTGGGGTACCCTGGATGCAACCAATCATAGGATACCTCAGAAGTGAGGATCTGCCCTCAGACAATAATGAAGCAAGGAGGCTAAAGTATAAAGCTACACGATATTGTCTCATCGAGGATACCTTATTCAGAAGAGGGTTTACCCTCCCTTACTTAAAGTGCTTGGGAAATGAACAGGCCGAATATGTCATGAGAGATATACACGAAGGTATTTGTGGTAACCACTATGAAGCACGATCATTGGTACAAAAGGTCATTCGTCAAGGATTTTATTGGCTTACGATGCGGGAGGATGCCAAAAACATGGTTAAGAGTTGTGACAAGTGCCAGAGATTTTCCAAGGTACCCCACCTTCCACCAAAAAAGTTAACTGTCATGTCTTTTCCGTGGTCATTTGTTGTTTGGGGTATAGATCTCATTGGTCCACTGCCAACTGGTAGAGGACAAGCTAAGTATGCAATTGTAGCCGTTGACTATTTCACAAAGTGGGTAGAAGTGGAGCCGTTGGCAAGCATTACCGAGAGAAAAATCGCTGATTTTGTTTGGAGGAACCTCATATGCAGATATGGTATCCCTAATGCAATTGTCAGGGACAACGGGAAGCAATTCGATAACGAAAAATTTTAGAATTTTTGCTCGAAGCTTAGGATAGCCAACCGATTTGCTTCTCCGGCTCACCTGCAATCTAATGGACAAGTGGAAGCCATCAACAAAATCATCAAGGGTATCCTAAAGAAGAGGCTGGAGGAAAGGAAGGGAGCTTGGGTAGACGAGTTACCCGGCGTTCTTTGGGTATATCGGACAACTTAGAATATTTCAAATGGGGAAACCACATTTTCTCTGGCTTTCGGGACTGATGCAGTCATTCCAGCTGAAATCAGGATACCTTCTCACAGAACCGCATACTTCGATAAAGCCGAGAATGCCTCTTTGATTGTGTCCAATCTTGATTTTGTTGAAGAAAAATGGCCAAAGAAGAATTTAAGGTTGCAATATACCAGCACCGCGTTTCAGATTTATATGACAAGACCGTACGCCCCAGATCATTCAAGAAAGGGGATTTAGTCCTACGAAGGATAACTCAGAACACCCGGGTACCCTTGGAGGGCTCTTTCAGAGTCAATTGGGAAGGCTCATATTGCATAGACAAGCCGGTAGGTTCAGGGGCATACATACTACTCCACATGGATGGAACAATCGTCAAGCATCCATGGAATGCCGCAATTTTGAAGAAGTACTACTAACATGAGGACATTGTCTTAAATCTTATCTATCTCTTATTTTCTTTACTATGTGTGTAATGTGGTAAAGCCATAAAAGGTACTTAGGGTACCCCACATGTGCAAGTGAAATTTTTAATTCCCTAAGTCCTAGAGAGTGGATATCTATACAGTTTCCTATTCTCATTGGGACAATGAGTCAGTCTTATGTAATGTTCTTCTTTTGATTATCGAATGTGATTATGGTTACATTTTCGTGATTAATGTGACTCCATCTTATTACGCCATGTCTTATTCAGCTATAATTGCTCTATTTCAAGATAATCAGGGGAACCTGAGGTATCTGACTCGATTTGATCATAAAGATCTGTTCGAGGTCAACGTTAATAAGAAGGAATACAAAAAATTTAAAGAGGGAGGGTCAGAGAAGGACCGAGGGCGAGGTAAACCAGCATACCCTAGCGCCATGAGGTTCCGTTAAGGTATGCACACGCCCACACCTCTATTCTTTTACTTGAGCCAAGTAAAGAATAGATAAACGAAACGAGGTAGGCAAGCCTGCCCCTCTATTCGCATTATTTTATTAAATATTGACTAGAAACAGTTGGCAAAACAAGCATGTTTTTGACAATTTCTGCAAGAAAGGGGGCCAAGAAGGTCCCCGAAAAAAAGAAGGTACCTGGGGTACCTGAGAAACTCCATAAGTTTATTTGAGATACGCCATAATCTTTATTTATATCATAGTTACGCCAATTATGAATTTCATTTTATATTATGATGATACATGAATTATTAAATTATTCGAGATACGCCATAATCTTTATTAAGACGAGCAACAAGCACATCTACGGAAATCACCACTTAAGTGCCAAAAACACATCAGAGGGGTACCTTGGGTACCCGAGGAACCCCCACGAATCTACACAAATAAATCATAAGCAAGGAATTCAATGGTAAGCCAAATAAAGTCTATTGCAGAAGTTTAATACGAATAAGTAGCAAGATTGACGAGGCAACCTTCCAAAAGACAAGTATCCCAACACATCAAAAAGATGGTACCATACTACAAAGGTACAGAAGCAAAGGAAGAAAGCTGCTAAGACATCTCAAGAGAAAACTGTAAATAACAAGTAAGATCAAGCAGAAGAGGGGACATCCTCTCTACCGTTCCCCTCAACGGGGGCATCAACAGGAACACTCGCGGCCAAAGAGCTACTACCCGCATGAACATCACTAACTGAAGGGAGATCCACCTGGGGTACCCCCGACGATTGATTTGGGCTGTGAGATAGAGGAGCCTGGGTAGCCCTCTTGTCCTCTATCGCTTTCAGGATGGCCGACTTGTCCACCCATTTCTCCACCCGGGGTACCACCAGCTCAGGCTCGACGCTCCAGACCTTAGTTATGATAAGAGTAAAGGCCTTGTCCATCATCTCCGGTTTGTGAGATAGTAGCTCACTGTGCTTAGACTCCGCCTCTTCTAACTTCCTAGACAATCGACTGTTCTCCCGGGCGTGGTCGTCCAAGCGCCTTTGCAAAGCCCTAACCTCCTCTCCTACCTTCTCTTCCCGAGACTAGCCGAGCCTAACCTCACATCGCAGCCTTTCTACCTCGGTCTGTGTAACCGAGATGCCACTAAGGTCTCGGAGACCGTGGCTAAGGTAGAAAGCCGCCTACACAAATAATAATAAAGAAAATAAAAGGGAGTCAGGACGATATATATATATATATAAAAAGAGAAATGGAGGCACTCACATCATGACAAACCTTGAGCGCTCGGCTATAGCGCTCACTTAAGTCCAATTTATCCACCTTCATCGCCATGTCTGTGGAAATACTCTCGGAGAAATGAAAGAAGTAATTGGTCAGGTGAGATATCTGTTTGTTAGCCACCGGATCCAGCTCACCTTCCATAAGGTCTCCAAGAGCAGTGAAAAGGGAGTCAAACTTCCTTTTATGGGCAGCCAGGGTACCCCGAGAACCCCCCAGAAAGGAGACGGGCAATTTGCCCTTGCCGCCTGGAATGACGGGAGGTCGGTCACCTTTTGCGGAGGTACCCAAGGTATCGAAGGAGCTGCCGCTCATGCGACTGAAGAAGGCGTCAAAATCTTCAGCAAAAGGGCCCATGCCTATCCAACATCAAGTAAACAAAAAAAAAAGAGGTGAGACAGAGAGACAAAACAGAAAAATAAACAGTAGAGTCGTCACTAGTAAAAAGGCACATTAAGAAAAAATAAGAGATGATCACCAAAATAAAAAAAAAGAAAAAAGTTTGTTCAAATAATGGGAGCACCCTACAGAACTAATGAAGGCGGGGTACCCCAACAACACTACATAGCCATACATGAATCACCCCCCGAAGAAGACGGAAAACTCTCCTCAATCAGACCAGCTCTTACCAGTCGGGTAGTGCTCAGAACATCACCCTCACTCTGCAAAAACTGGAACTTCTCTATAACACCACTCACTTTCCTCCCCACTTCATGAACTAGGCATGTTCCCTTGGTCCAAGTGATGTCTGTAAAAACCCTAAGAAACAATGAATAAGAAGAAAATTCATGCGAGAAATGTATATATACATAGAAAGGGAGAGAGGAGGAAAGAAACACATACTATCTTCATTGAAGAAGTTCCAAACTTGCACAATTTCATTCCCCGCTGGAATGCTCCTCCCCCACTCGCCCTCAGTTAAAAACCACCCATATCTGTAGCCCTTTTTCAACAAGGGGTCTGGTCTCATCAAATTACCATAAACCTCCTAAGTAGCAAAATAAGCTACAGATAAACCAGCGAGCTTCTTCAACTGATAAAGCCCCTTTAGATCTCCATAAGAAATATCCTCCCCAAAAATATCTAGCCACAAAACCTCCAATCCCGTGAGCAGTCTCCAACCAGGTAAGGATAACTGTCCGGGAGCAATTTTCATCTCAATAAACATTTTTTCTAAAAAATGGTTAAAGAGGTAAACAGAGACCTAAGTAAAAAATATCAATATGAAGGGCTACACCATTGGGATGGGGGTGCTCAAGGCGCTCGCCCTTGTGAGGTACCCTAAGGTAGACAGAATGATGTATGTTATATTTAGCTCTAACCCTTTCTAAAGCTCTCGGAGTAGTTGGCCTACCCCATAGTGCATAGAGCTTACGAGCTACAGGGACAGAGGGGGAGATCAGGAGAGGTTCTGGAATGCTGACAGGAATAGAAAATTTAGGTCTGGAATTCTTTGTACGAGTTTTTCTCGGGCACTAGAGACCGCCGCAGCAACTGCCAAGAGCTCGCCGGAAACGTGCAAAAAGAAGTGCAGCCGAGAGGGAAGGAAAATGAGAAAAAGAAAACAAAAAAGAGAAAAGGAGAGTTGACCGAAAGAAGGGAGAAAAGCAAAAGAGAATGAAAAAGTGATGGTGGGCCAAGAAAGAGAAAAGAAAAAGAGAAGTGAAAAAGAGAAGTAAGGGAAGATTACCTGGATGAGAAATGTTAATGGAGCATGGAAGAAGATAAAGAAAAGAGAAAAAGGAGAAATGCAAAAAGAGAAAGAAAATGTAATGGTGGGCCGAGAGCAAGCAAAGAGATAAAAAAAAAAAAGGAGACGGAAGCCGAAAGGGCAAGAAGCAAAAGGCATAATAAAGAAGAAAAAAGGGAGATGAGGAGGCGTTGGAAATTGGAGAAGAAGAGAAAAAGTTTTGGGGATTGCAAAATGAAAGAGAGTAAAGTGGAAATAAAAATGTGTAGAATATGATTTGTCAGAAAAAAAAAGGAAGATGACATAAACCCTGCGGTTGAAAAGATTTGACTAGATTTGAAACTCAAAATCTGAGTAAGAAGAAGCCACGGAGGCAATTAAACTTGATAGGAGATTTTTTGGGATTTTCAAAATAAAGTGGTAACATAAAAAGAGCGGAACAAGTTTAATTAAACCTGACAAATCGTACTTTATTAAGTGAGAGGTTAAAAAATTTTTGCAGAAGGGTGTTTTCAAATTCAAATCATGTGTCAGGCGGTTACCGCTCCCTCAAGAAAAGCTGGAGAGATGTGAAGACAAGCATCAGTTCGATGTTTAAAAAAAAAAAAACTAAGGGGATGTTCCTCCAAGAAGACAGGCATTAGTTCAGTGTGTAAATATCGCCACGTGTCACGAACAGTTCCTCTAAGAGTTTAGCCATAAAGAAACTAGGGGGATGCTGTTTGGGAAGGAAATATGGGGCCAATGATAAAGCGCCACGTGTCGATATTTAAGAGATTAATTTATCTCGGGTACCTTGGGTACCTAGGGTACCCTAGGTACCCCGGCTACCCTAAGCACTTCGGGGTTACCTCGAGTACACCATGAAAGGATACAAAAGTCTTCGTAAATATGTGAAGGGATATGTGGGCCCCGAATCTTAAAAAGATTGGTTTGATACGTGCCAAAAAAATAAGGAAATCTCGTGCCGCAAAAGAGGAGAGAGCCGCCTGTCACGCCAGCGAATCTGCCAAAAGTGTGATATTGTGACAGTTGGGACTACTAGCTTTTTCTGCTACGCCTACAAAATTACAACGGAATTACAGAGGTACGCGGGACCACTCCACTACGCCTAGCACGTGAATACGCCACAAACTTGCTCTCCACTTATAATTTTGAAACGTCTAAGCCGCCATATGCATGAAAATAAGAATATTCCTGACATGACAGCAGGGAACGTCACTAAAATAGTGCCATGTGGCACGGCGACAGGGGTACACCATATAAATACTCAGGTTTGATTTTATCAAGTTAAGACACTCACCACGAAAAACTAGGGTTTCTTCAACCTCAAAACCTCCATTACCGAGAGCTTGTAAGCTCTCTAACCTGAGATAACGCAACTCTGACTTGAGCGTCGGAGTGCGGTCGCCGACTAGCCCCAGCTCCACCTTTGACCTCTTTTTTGGTTGTTTCGCAGGTTTAAGGCTAGTTTCACCAACCCTCTGCACATAAAGTCAGACCCCCTCCATATCCACCGTCATCTCAATCCTCTTTCGCTCCACAAAAAGCCTAAACAACCCGCATATACCGAACAAGCAAGGTACCCCGCTTCTCGACAAAAATATAAATTTATTGCTCTTGGGTTGGTTTTGTGGTTTTTTATTCATTGACCCAAAATCAGTCACAAACACTTTTGAAAATTTTCATATATATAAAAAATATGAGAAAGAGTGAAGTTTATGGATTTCAAGTCTACAATATTATAATATAATGAAATATTTATAGGCTCTGTCTACCATGCCCCTTGTTTTGTCATCTACTGAAGTGGTCGTTGAATGAAAAAAAGTAAGATTGTGCAGGTGTGAAGTGGCCATGTGGCAATTGAAGGAAACTGGGAGCACTGGTCAGTAGACAAGAAGTGTTAACGGTGACATAATATTATTAAAGGAAACAAGAAATTGTTGGTGTATATAACAATAAATTTGTTAGATGGAGCAATTATACGTAGAAGCAAGTAGTTTGTGAGGGACAAAAAATGTATGTTTTTAACATGTTATTTGTTGCAAGAGGAATATAATGGGTCGTACTATGTTACATGTTATGTAACATAATAATGAACAAAGAATGAAAAGCTCTTTCTTTTTTGTACATTTAGTTTATTAGTGGTGCTTAGAATGCAGTCGGAGACACTAAATCCCACAGGTTCTAAGAAATTGGAGCAAAAAATAATGTTGCAGTGGTGAAGTGGATGGATTGTTGAATATGTTGAAAGCACAGAAAAAATGAAAGCTGCAGTGGGCGTATTATATGAAAGTAAATCGACAATTTGGATTTGCACTTGTTACAGAGTAGAAACGCAATTTTCTCATCAATCCTACCGCTTTAAATGGGTCGTATTCAACTACTAGTAAATAGTTTCCAAACCATTTCGATAATTATTGCCCTCTACTCCACAATTTTGTCAATCTCTATTTCATTCAATACCACCAGGACAAGGTACAAGTCACCGCAAGCCACTTCAAAAATTCCACACAGCAGCGCTGCTCGAGCCATAGATATACAAAAGTAATAAAATTTTCATCCTTCCAATAAACCGTAGACGTCGGCCAAAATACGGGTAAGGGTTTACAGCTCCCTAAAACTAATTTGGTACATGAAACAGGTTTGGACAGCTGCCCACTTCAATTGATTTTTACCCTTCTAAAATTCCATCCATTGGATTAACTTCATTATAATCTAACGGCTGGACTGGATAATGGGTACGGTACCCAAGGTGCATGATAGCTGGACCCATATTTATATGACCAAATTTTATTATCTTATTATTTTACTATAATCACAATTATAGCTTTAATTGTAATTAAAAGTTATAGTTGTAATTGGAATTGTTATTACAATTACTATACAATTGAGTAATTTATCTATTATATGGTAAATAGGTAATTTTATAAATTACAAAATTCATCATTTAATAGATGAGTGACCCACAATTGCTGGGACTAGTGGCGGTGCCGGGAATTTAATATAGCAAGGGCTAAATTTAAATAATAATATAATTTAAAATGGTCAACAAGTAACAAATACCAAATTAAAAATTTATTAATATATTCAATTCAATACATTTATAACTGACCTCGACTTGTTTTAATATGTTAAAAAAAATGAAGAATAACCTTATCATCAAGAATACAAAATAAATCTTTTTCTATATATACAACAATAATATCACTCAATCATTGATTTCTCATCTGATTTAATAGATGATTTTTCATAAAATTTATAGTCAAAAATACTTTTTTTTACTATAGTTATGGGAACTAGTAAAAACAATAAATAAATTGGTGAATATAATTTATCCTTTTTAGTATCAACTATTTTTCTTGTTAGCTTATCAATTCCTTTCAAATTTTGAAAATTTGTTATCAGAACTCACTTCTATGATGTAAATATTAAGTTGAATTTTAAGTGTGATAAGACTCATTAAAGAAAAATTATTTGGATAAAATCGGTGAGGTGAAATAGTTTTTTTTTTTTTTTTTTGTGTGAGGAGAGTTAGGGCTGGAGAAACTTCAAAATACAATATTTCTTTATGGGTTGGAAGTGTAAAAATAAATATTTAATATATTGGTTATTTTTAAATTTTAGCAGGAACTTTCTTGGTAAATCAAATTTAAAATGGGACAAATATCTAACTAAATTTGTAAATTTTAAAACGTCTAGGGGGGCTTCAGCCCCTCCAGTTCTAATGTGGCGCCGCCACTGGATGGGACTTTAATTAAAACTTAAATGTTGTGATCACTCGTATTTGTGTGTGTGTGTGTTTCTACAATTACAATTGATTTGATTATAATTCCACGTAAATGTTAAAAAATAAACAATCTTTACTTTAATTAAAATCACATGGAATTCGGCTTTATTGACGACACATTGTTTATCAAGGAAGTAGTAGTACGTTAATTCGTCGAATTATCTATAAACCTAACTATATATCGTCTACCGTCAAAACATAAACAACTTGTCATATGTAGTATGCTTTGACGTATGCTATTTACGCATGTTGGTTGCATGAATGTTTGGACAGCCTGTCGTCTATAATATTTTTTGGAGAATGACATGATGGTTGGAAACAAAACAATAAATGACAGATCATCCAAAATGTTTGTGCCAATTAAAATATTTTTAATATTTTATTATTATTGTTGTTATTGTCATTAATTTGATTAATATTTTTATTATTAATAATAATAATAATAACAACAACAATAATTACTATTATTACTATCATTATTATTGTTATATCATAATAGATAATAATTATACTAAGAACAATTATTAATTAAAGAACTTTTGATAATTTGTAATAGTTCATTCTAATACTTAAATCAAGTAAATACACCAATAAAAATATAACCTATTTTAATTCTAATTTCTATAGATAAAGTAAACAACTAATTATAAATATGAATTCCGATTCCAATATATTTTGATTAGCAATTGATAAATTAGCAATTGATAAATGAACTATTAAAGTATTGGAATTGAATTACTTTGAAAAGCAAAGAGCATTAAAGCTAGATCGGCATCAGTTGATCAGTCCAATATCGAAAATTGAAATGTGCCTATGGCTTATAAAGAAGCGAGGGCCCTGTTGATCGAACTGGGGTCTCCGTGACTAGTGGCTTGCTAGCCAAGTTAAGGGAGATGATGCTTGATTTTCAGTTCCTTATGGGTGTGTTTGGGGTGCATGTGATTATGGTTAGGGATGGCAATTGTACCTGCAAACCCGCCCAAATCCATCCGCCAAAATCCGCCTGTTGCGGGTAATTTTACCCATTGCGGGCGAGTTTAGTATTATAAATTAAAACCCGCACATGGATGCGGGTGGGTTTGGTATTAACCTTATATCCGGTGGATACCCGCATGGATATCCACCAAACCCGCAATATTTTTTTCAAATATTTTTAATTTAATTTTAATCTAAAAATGTATAAAGAAAATAATGTCATTAATTAAATTATCAAATAGCCAAAGGCTCAAAGTTGTGTATGTGTGTATGTGGCCTATATCCTATTCTAAAGTCATAATCTAAAGAAAACTAAATGCATTTTCCTTCGAATTAGTATTTGAAAATATTAATCTTAATTATTATTATAGGCATTGTGTTGGATGGGTGCTTATGGTGGTGAATGAAATGAATATATTCTCTTGGAGTTTGTTTTAAATGATAATATGAAATGTAATTATTATTTTTAGATACTAGTTTGTGTTTTTTAAATGGATTTGTGTAATTTATACTTAAATTTGAGAATTTGTGTTGAATTGATGTGGAAATTTTAATTTTTCATTTACATTATTTAAATATAAAATTAAGTATGTTATATGGAATTTGAGGTTATTATTATAAATTTATATATTAAACATGTGTGATTTTAAATACGGAAACCCGCAAAAAATCCGCCGAATACCATTGCGGGTTTGGTAATTGTTAAAACCCGCTGCGGGTGGGTTTTTGTAAAAAAATTAAAACCCGCTGCGGGTTGCGGGTGAGTTTGGTAATTTAAATTTTGTGCGGGTTTGGGTTTGGTAATGGCAAACCCGCTGCGGGCGGTGCCCATTGCCATCCCTAATTATGGTGTATTATAACACTGTTCACATTAAAATAATACCAAACTCATGTTTGGAACAAAATTGCAAGGGATTGAGGTGGGGGGCTAATGCGTCAACTGACGCATTAGTTAATCCCGACTTAATCCCGACTGTGAGTCGGGATTAGCTAATGCGTCAGTTGACGCATTAGCTTTGTTTTTTTTTTTTTTTTTTGCTTTTGCTTTTAACTTTTGCTTTTAACTTTATTATTATTATAATACTAAAATAAAAAATAAATATAGTTTTTAATTTAATATAATATTTTTATTTTATTTGTTTTTACATTATAATTATTAATATAAATTAATAAATAAATAATTTATCATTCAATAATAGTATTTTTTTTATTTTTACATTATAATTTATTAATAAATTTATAACTTATTATGATTAATAAAAATATTTAAATATGAATAAATTTAAATAATATTAATTTAAAATTAATAATAATATAAATAATAACATAAAATATTAATGCAATTTAAATATATTAATATAATATAAAACATTAATATAATATAATATAATATTTAATTTAAATTAATTAAAAAAATAATACAGTACAGTGTAGCACCAAGCATTGTACAATATTATTATAATATAGTTCTAATGCAATACAACATAATACAATACACCAGCATTAAAATAATGCAATATAACATAATACAATGCAGTGAGACAAACGCACCCTATAGAAAATATTTTGAAAGACTACAAAGAAGGGCTTAAAATGAAGTATTACAAGATGATTGGAGAGGAAGCCAGTGAGGAAGTGACAGAGAAGATGATTTTGGGAGATTTCCCTTATGCATAAGGGGAAGGGAAGGTTTTCGAGACAAAGAAGATTTGGCGATGCAGACTCAGCAAAGGCAAGAGGCTTTGATGGAGATACCGAGGAGCTTGACAGAGTTTCATCTCGTGTTGCTTGACACGGCTGTGTTGGTGGTGGCACAAGAGGAGAAGATGAATGATATTGAAAAGAATGTGGCAAAGCGCTGTGCTTACATCAATGGTGGCACAAATGGATTATTCTGTGCGGAGCAAATGAAGAAAAAGAGAAGGATTTGGGCGTGGTGTGTTGTTTCTTTCGTGCTGGTTTTGCTTTTCGCATGGCTTATTTCCATCTAAGCTTCTTAAAATTCCATGAACTGATGAGTTAGTGCAACGGAGTCTTTTGTTAGTTTGCTTCGAAGGAAGAACAAGAATGTTCCAAGAAATTGGCCGCTGGGATGCATACATTTCTGAGTCTTTGATTTCAGGTGTGTAATCAATCTCTTTTAGAGATTTAATAAATCAATTAATTTGAGTTTTTGAAATGTAATATACAAATACATAAATGGAATAATATATACACACAGAATCCTGTGAGTTCCAAGACTCGAAACCAATAAGACAATAATAACTAAGCACAGAAGAAAGTGAATCCAGTGTTTTCTTCTGGCAACACATTTTTTTGGGCAGCGATAGCTCCATTCCCTGTGGAAAGAGAATGTATATGACAACTCCGTAAAAGAGATAAAATTGTTGAAAATTTTTGGTTTTTAGGGGGAAACTGTAAGAAAACCAAACAGTGAGATAACAAATTATATGTTAGCTAATTTAAACAATAGTGTAAACTAGCAATCGGAAACAATAAATGAAGAACAGAAGAAGAAGAAACCGAATTGAAATAAAAAAAAGGAACATGAGGCCTGCACAAAAATAGTCTCCTTAAAATAGATTTACCACCTGTTGATGCTGAAATCTACTCGCCCTTGGACCGACCAGATTCTGTCACCAACGTTTGTGTTATCAACTGTCACTCGAACCACTGGGGTTAGAATCGCCCTTCCCTCTCTCACTAGACCTGCGTTCAGCAAAAACGGATCAGAGACGCCGGTGGTTTTGCTGGCGTAAACCCTCCGATGCCTAAGTTAGCACAAGGTGTTTACGGGAAAACAGCGTAATATGGATTTAAGAAATTTGTAAGGAAATGGCCTGGTTGCAATTTGGCAGCGTTTCCCCTCTCTCCATTTTTTCTGTCCCCGTCTTCTTCGATGTCTTTCTCTTTGTCCCACGTTTTCCGTTTGCCCCTTATCCCTCCTTTTTCGGGTGGTGGTAGCCCCTCATGGGACTCTAACTGTTAGATTGTGGGCAAACGTGGATCTCACGTGTCCTTCAACCGTTCTGGGAGAAGCGCAACTACTGCGATTTTGTGAGATCGTGTTCCCGCTTTCCTGGGGATGAGTATCGGCTCGGCGTATACTTCTGGTAGGTATGTTTTCCTGGTCGCATTCATCTCGGGTCGACTCCTGTTTAACCCCGTGTTCTGCTCGTACCATATAGCTGAAAAGATCCGTGCCGGGGCGGAACCAGTAGCATGGCCGACCTGGTGCCTTTATGTACTCAACACCAGTCCCCCAGTTTCTGGTCTGGCGAGTGAAATGAGTTAAGAGTAGAAACTGATTTCAGAATCTGGTTGAAATTTGGTGAAATTTGAAACGACGGGCTATCCGTCCTCGATATATGGGGGGGTGAGCTGGCATATCTCATCACTTAAATGCTTCCATTTTCCCCTTTTTGTTTCAAATCCCTAGACTGGAGTCATCATCATCTTGCTATTCGTTTCTCCGCCGTCAACCAAATTTTCTCTGAACTTTGCTCACACTTCCAGCGTCCGGAGTATCCATTTGCCGGGTGTTTTCTCTGTCACGGCAGCGCTATCAGTGTCAGTCTATTCCAGGTATAGTCTTTAACCTTTTCCTCTGGTTGTTATTGATTGGGTTCTGTGTTGCCTTCTTTGTGTCCATATACTCGAGTTTTCTCTGTTTTTTTTTTGGGGATTCCGGTATGTCAAATCGGAAGAGGAAGTTAATTGTTGATGAGGGTGATGAAGAGTCAGGGGACTCAGGCCTCAATGTGCCAATACCCACTGATTACTTAGGCCCCTCCAGTAGTGTAGGTCCTTCCCATGGCATGGATACTCTTGAATACCCACGCCCTTTGGTTATCTCTCCTTCCCCCGAACTAGAGCTTATAGGGAATAGAGGTGGACCTGCGTCGGGCTCTGGTGAGAATCACAGTTCTGGTGGGGTTGGGGTCTCTGAAGGAGTTAGTGATGGTGAGGGGAGCAGTTCCGGACCGAGAAGACCTGATCAGAAAAGGAACCTAGGCCATAGGGTGGAGGCTGATTCCTACCCTATTGATTTCATGGCTTGTGCCTCCACCCCCACTTATCTATTTAAACTTAGGAATCTCTACAACATCCCCAACGATGTTCTTCTTGTAGTCTCTGGGAATGGTGACGTTCCTAGTCGGCCTCCGCGGGGGTATGTGACGATGCACTTAGAGAGTTTTAAACTAGGAGCTCGGCTGCCCCTTCAGCGTTATTTTGCCAAGATATTGGGAGGTATGCATCTGGCCCCAGGTCAGCTACACCCGAACGGGTGGAGGGTTCTATCGGCTATGTTTGTGTTGTGGGAGAGGTGCGGGTTGGAGGAGCCTTCCCTTGTTGAAGTAAAGCATTTGTATCAGCTGCGGAGCAGCCCAAGGGAGGCGGGCTGGTACTACTTCATGTCCAGTTCTGCGAAGAGAAAGTCGATCACCGGTTTCCCCTCCTCGTGCAAGAATTGGAAGAACAAATTCTTCTTTGCTGGGGGAAAATGGTGTTCAGCACTTCGTTCGTTGAGTGGTGATCTTTACCTACCAACGCAGTTTGTCACCCCAGGTCGTTCATTTTTTGCCTGTATTCTTTTTCGAATTGCCACTTATTGGGTTCTTTAACCTTATTTGTTATTTCAGAGTCATGGGGTTTGATCGGGGGGCTTGAAGATCGACCCTTGCTTCAGGTGGAAACTGCTCTCTTGAATGCGTCTACCTGCCAAGACCTCCTGTCACCAACAAGTTTGGTCGGCTCGGGCTTAGTGGACATAGCTGCCGGGATGGATAACAAGATCCTCAGCGCGATGAGCAGGAAGCGTGGTCGGGGCCCGAGTAACTCCAGCAACCCTCCTCCGAAGAAACCCAGCGTCGGTCCTTCCAAGGCCCTTGTTCCTGCTCTGCCCCCTCCTCCACCTCGTAAGAGTGGTGGGGAGAAAACCTCCGACAAGAATCCTGAGGCCAGCTTGCAGTCTGGGGACCGATCTTCTCCTCTTCCATCTCGGGATCAAGGTGACTACCTAAGCCCATATCAGAAGGATTATAAAAAGTCGGTTGGGCCCAAGATGGTGAAGGACATCGAGAGCATGAGCCTCTCCGAGTTGGCCGCTTCTGTTCAGAGAGTCTCCTTCAGGCTGGCCACAATGGTCATGTGCTACAAGACCTGGTCCGCTCGTCATGAGAAGAAACTCCAGGCTGATAACCAAGAGTTGAAAAAGAAAGTTGAATCTGCTGACCGCTCCAAGGAGAAACTGGCCGAGCTGAACAAACAGCTTACGGAGCTTGAGGAGAAAGTTGCTGTTGCTGAGTCCACTTCCTCCAAGCTTGAGGGCGAGTTAGGTGACCTGAGATCTGATCTTCAGGCTACTCAAATTGAAAGGGATACTCTGAGGGCTGCCCTTGAGGGGGAAATCAAATCCTTGGGTGAGCAGCTGGCTGAGGAGAAAGGCAAATCCGCTGATGTGGACGATCGGCTGGATGCCGAGTATGACTCTGGGGTTGCCTTCTCCTATAAGTGCATCATGTCTGTGCTTAAGGAAGAATATCCCGAGCTGGACATGAGCAAGCTGGAGGCTGGAGTGGAGAGGTACATGGCTGGGGTCGGCCAGGGAGATAAGGAGCAAGGTGAGCAGAATCAGGTGGAGGCTCCTTTAGATGAGGTGCACGAGGGGGGAGTTGGGGGACGTGCTTTTGAAATGGGACAAGGATCCATGCTGCCTCCTCCCAGTATTGCTGATCCTCCACCTCCTGGGACAACTGATCCTTCACCTGCTGAAGCCGTTGACCCTCATAATCCTTAGGTCTATTTTTGTATAGACTTTAGATTTTCATTAGTTTTGTAACCAACTGAACATTAATAAATTTTCAGATGCTCTTTATTGGCTACCTTGTCTAATGTCTACTCATAAACTGTTTCTGCAAAATAATTGCACAACTTATCTGATCTTGCCTGCTGGTTCCTTAGTGGACCGAGTAGGTGTAGGTATTTACTTGCCTTAGTAAACTTCTCGCAGAATTAGCTGCTGGTCTTTCGTTGACCAAGCAGGAACAGGCACTTTGTTGCCTTAGTAGAATTTTCAAAGCTTTAGCTGCTGGTCTTCGTTGACCGAGCAGAAACAGGCACTTTGTTGCCTTAGTAGAATTTTCAAAGTTTTAGCTGCTGGTCTTCCTTGACCGAGCAGAAACAGGCACTCTGTTGCCTTAGTAGAATTTTCGAAGCTTTAGCTGCTGGTCTTCGTTGACCGAGCAGAAACAGGCACTCTGTTGCCTTAGTAGAATTTTCGAAGCTTTAGCTGCTGGTCTTCGTTGACCGAGCAGAAACAGGCACTCTGTTGCCTTAGTAGAATTTTCGAAGCTTTAGCTGCTGGTCTTCGTTGACCGAGCAGAAACATGCACTTTGTTGCCTTAGTAGAATTTTCGAAGCTTTAGCTGCTGGTCTTCGTTGACCGAGCAGAAACAGGCACTCTGTTGCCTTAGTAGAATTTTTGAAGTTTTAGCTGCTGGTCTTTGTTGACCGAGCAGAAATAGGCACTCTCTTGCCTTAGTAGAATTTCCGAAGCTTTAGCTGCTGGTCTTCGTTGACCGAGCAGAAACAGGCACTTTGTTGCCTTAGTAGAATTTCCGAAGGTTTAGCTGCTGGTCTTCGTTGACCGAGCAGAAAAAGGCACTCTGTTGCCTTAGTAGAATTTTCAAAGTTTTAGCTGCTGGTCTTCGTTGACCGAGCAGAAACAGGCACTCTGTTGCCTTAGTAGAATTTTCAAAGCTTTAGCTGCTGGTCTTCGTTGACCGAGCAGAAACAGGCACTCTGTTGCCTTAGTATAATTTTCGAAGCTTTAGCTGCTGGTCTTCGTTGACCGAGCAGAAACAGGCACTCTGTTGCCTTAGTAGAATTTTCGAAGCTTTAGCTGCTGGTCTTCGTTGACCGAGCAGAAACATGCACTTTGTTGCCTTAGTAGAATTTCCGAAGGTTTAGCTGCTGGTCTTCGTTGACCGAGCAGAAAAAGGCACTCTGTTGCCTTAGTAGAATTTTCAAAGTTTTAGCTGCTGGTCTTCGTTGACCGAGCAGAAACAGGCACTCTGTTGCCTTAGTAGAATTTTCAAAGCTTTAGCTGCTGGTCTTCGTTGACCGAGCAGAAACAGGCACTCTGTTGCCTTAGTATAATTTTCGAAGCTTTAGCTGCTGGTCTTCGTTGACCGAGCAGAAACAGGCACTCTGTTGCCTTAGTAGAATTTTCGAAGCTTTAGCTGCTGGTCTTCGTTGACCGAGCAGAAACAGGCACTCTGTTGCCTTAGTAGAATTTTCAAACCTTTAGCTGCTGGTCTTCGTTGACCGAGCAGAAACATGCACTTTGTTGCCTTAGTAGAATTTTCGAAGCTTTAGCTGCTGGTCTTCGTTGACCGAGCAGAAACAGGCACTCTGTTGCCTTAGTAGAATTTTCAAAGCTTTAGCTGCTGGTCTTCGTTGACCGAGCAGAAACAGGCACTCTGTTGCCTTAGTATAATTTTCGAAGCTTTAGCTGCTGGTCTTCGTTGACCGAGCAGAAACAGGCACTCTGTTGCCTTAGTAGAATTTTCGAAGCTTTAGCTGCTGGTCTTCGTTGACCGAGCAGAAACATGCACTTTGTTGCCTTAGTAGAATTTCCGAAGGTTTAGCTGCTGGTCTTCGTTGACCGAGCAGAAAAAGGCACTCTGTTGCCTTAGTAGAATTTTCAAAGTTTTAGCTGCTGGTCTTCGTTGACCGAGCAGAAACAGGCACTCTGTTGCCTTAGTAGAATTTTCAAAGCTTTAGCTGCTGGTCTTCGTTGACCGAGCAGAAACAGGCACTCTGTTGCCTTAGTATAATTTTCGAAGCTTTAGCTGCTGGTCTTCGTTGACCGAGCAGAAACAGGCACTCTGTTGCCTTAGTAGAATTTTCGAAGCTTTAGCTGCTGGTCTTCGTTGACCGAGCAGAAACAGGCACTCTGTTGCCTTAGTAGAATTTTCAAACCTTTAGCTGCTGGTCTTCGTTGACCGAGCAGAAACATGCACTTTGTTGCCTTAGTAGAATTTTCGAAGCTTTAGCTGCTGGTCTTCGTTGACCGAGCAGAAACAGGCACTCTGTTGCCTTAGTAGAATTTTCGAAGGTTTAGCTGCTGGTCTTCGTTGATCGAGCAGAAACAGGCACTCTGTTGCCTTAGTAGAATTTTCGAAGGTTTAGCTGCTGGTCTTCGTTGACCGAGCAGAAACAGGCACTCTGTTGCCTTAGTAGAATTTTCGAAGCTTTAGCTGCTGGTCTTCGTTGACCGAGCAGAAACAGGCACTCTGTTACCTTAGTAGAATTTTCGAAGCTTTAGCTGCTGGTCTTTATTAACCGAGCGGAAACAGGCACTCTGTTGCCTTAGTAGAATTTTCGAAGCTTTAGCTGCTGGTCTTCGTTGACCGAGCAGAAACAGACACTCATTTGCCTTAGTGAACTTTCGAGAATTTAGCTGCTGGTCTTCGTTGACCGAGCAGATGTGGCACTTGTCTTAGTGAAATTTTTATTGATCTTGCTAGCAGGGGGATTTCATGCTGAATTCATCTTTATTGAAATTTGAATGTATTACAAAAACATAGAATATATGCATGTGCGACAGGCCATCAGGCATTGTAACAGAAATAACTTGCCAGAGTGAGGATTTAATAGAGCATTTTGCTTACTGGAAATACTTCTTCAGGTGTTCGGCGTTCCATGACCTCTTTACGTCTCGTCCGTCTTGGCACGTTAATTTATATGCTCCTGGTCCAGTGGCTCGTATCACTCATTATGGGCCTTCCCACTTTAGGCCAAGAGCGCCATGGTTAGGATTCCTGGTGTTCTGGTTCACTTTCCTAAGTACCCAATCTCCTGCTCGGAACTGCCTTACGCGTACATTCTTGTTGTAATAACGCATGACCCTTTGCTGACATTGGGCCACTTTCTGCGAGGCCCCTTCCCTTTTCTCCTCCAGCAGGTTTAGGCTTAAGCAGATCTGCTCGTCATTTTGCTCCTCAACGAAATGTTCCGTTCTATGTGTCCCCACTCCAATCTCTGCTGGGATTACCGCCTCATGACCAAAAGCTAAAGCGAACGGTGTTTCTCCTGTGGCGGTTTTGTGAGTTGTCCTGTAGGCCCACAGTACCCCTGGTAGCTCGTCAACCCAAGCTCCCTTCTTCTCCCCCAATCTAGTCTTTAGGAGCTTCTTTATCACCTTGTTGGCTGTTTCCACTTGCCCGTTTGCCTGGGGGTGTGCGGGGGTGCAGAACTTTAGGTCCACCCCCAGGTTTCGGCAAAATTCCCTGAAGTTGCCGTTGTCAAATTGCCTCCCATTGTCTGTGATGATGGCGTAGGGGATCCCATATCTGCAGATGATGTTTTTCCAAATAAAATCTGTTGTCTTCCTCTCTGTGATCTGGCTGAGGACTCCTACTTCCACCCACTTGGTGAAGTAGTCTATTGCCACGATTGCATGTGTCGCCGCTCCTCGTCCCTTAGGTAATGGACCAATCAAGTCGATTCCCCATTGAGCGAAAGGCCATGGGGATGTCATAGCCGTCAGTTTCTCCGGTGGTTGTGCAGGAACCTCGGAGAAGCTTTGGCATGTTTTACAATTCTTGGCCATCCTTTTGGCATCCTGGTGCATGGTTGGCCAGAAGTATCCTTGCCGGAGTGCCTTGAAGGCTAAAGTTCTTGCTCCCGAGTGATTGCCGCATATTCCCTCATGAATCTCTCTCAGCACATAATCCGCCTCCTCATCATCCAAACATCTCAAAAGAGGCAAGGTGAACCCTCGGCGGTACAGCACTCCATCCAGTAGCGTATACCTTGCTGCTCGGCATTTTAATTTTCTTGCTTGCCTTTTGTCCTCTGGTAAAACGCCATCGCGGACATATGCGCGAATCGGGTCTATCCAGGATTCTCCAATACTTACTCTCATCACCTCTGCTTCTTCCTCAATACTTGGTGAGGTCCTTACCTCTAGTGGAACTGACTTTGGTAATTTGGGATCTGCAAAGGCTGCCATCCTAGCCAGCATATCGGCTCGGAAATTCTCATTCCGGGATATCTGCTTTACCTCCACTGCTTGGAAAAGCCCAACCATCTGCTTGGCCTTCTTTAAATAAAGACTCATCTTCTCTCCCCTTGTTTAGAACTGATCATTGAGCTGATTACACACCAGTTGGGAATCTGCTCGGATTTCTACCCTCTCTGCTCTTAGAGCGTGTGCAAGTCCGAGCCCGGTGATAAAGGCCTCATATTCAGCTTGGTTGTTTGTGAGCTGAAATTCGAACTTCACCGCATATGTTATCTCGGTTCCCTCTGGGCTCCGTATTACAACTCCTGCTCCGGATCCTTGCTCACTACATGATCCGTCAACCATTACCAGTCATATCTCCTTTGAATCCTCTTGCTCTACCGGTTGCTCCTCTTGGACCTTTTCCCCCGGTTCAACACGGTCCACCATAAAATCTACCAGGGCTTGGGTCTTGATTGCTCCTCGGGGCCTGTAGGACAGGTTATATTCGCTCAACTCCACGGACCATTTTACTAACCGACCAGACGCATCTGATTTTTGAAGTACTTACCGAAGTGGTTGGTCAGTCATCACAACGATCTGGTGGGCTTGGAAGTATGGTCGGAGTTTGCGTGCTGCCGTTATCAAAGCCAGCGCCCACTTCTCCATTAGTGGATATCTAGTTTCTGCGTCCACCAGGGCCTTGCTTGTGTAGTATACCGGGTGTTGCTTCCCTTCTACTTCCCTGACTAAGACCGAGCTGGTAGCCTGCTTAGAGATTGCCAAGTATAAGAGCAGCTGGTCACCCTCTCTCGGAGTTGATAGTAACGGGGCGCGGGCTAGATATTCCTTCAGCTGTCCAAATGCCCCCTCGCATTCTGGTGTCCATTCCATCTTCTTCCCTTTCTTTATGACTTGGAAGAAATAGTGACATTTATCAGTGGCTCGCGAAATGAATCGGTTCAATGCTTCCAACTTTCCCGTAAGGCTCTGCACCTCCTTAACTATTCGTGGGGACCTCATTTCTATCACCGCCCGTATCTTTTCTGGGTTGGCTTCAATACCTCGATGGCTCACCAGGTATCCCAAAAATTTGCCCGAGCTGACCCCAAATGCACATTTCTCCGGGTTCAGCTTCATTTTGTTCAGCAATTCGAAAGTCTCTTCCAAGTGCTTCACATGGTCTTTCGGTTCTCTTGACTTGGTGATCATATCGTCCACATATACTTCCATAGTGCGACCGATCAATGGTTTGAAGACCTTGTTCACTAACCTCTGATAGGTAGCTCCTGCATTTTTCAGGCCAAAGGGCATCACCCTGTAACAAAACAAACCCATGTTAGTTATAAATGTGGTGCTTTCCTCATCCTGCTCGTTCATGGGTATCTGGTTGTATCCGGAGAAGGCATCCATGAAACTGAGCAGACTATGACCCGCGGTTGAGTCCACCAGCTGATCTATTTTTGGTAGGGAAAAGCTGTCCTTCGGGCATGCCTTATTGAGGTCCGTGAAGTCTACACACATTCTCCACTTCCCATTGGCCTTCTTTACTAATACCACATTGGAAATCCACTCCGGGTACTTAGCTTCCCTTATAAATCCTGCTTTCAGCAGCTTTTCCACCTCGGCATTTATGGCCTCGTACCTTTCATGGTTAAAGCACCTCCTTTTCTGCCTCACTGGCCTTACCCCTTTCTTAACCGCCAGCTTGTGACAAGCTATCCCGCGATCAATACCTGGCATATCCTCATGAGACCAGGCAAATATGTCTGCATGGGACTGTAGACACTTCACCCAATTCTGATCCGACCTTAACAACTCTGCTAGGGTCACTGTTGCTTACAACAACTTCCTCCAGCTTCTCAACAGGTTCCTGGCGATCATTTCTCGAATCTCCTCGGTTATCTAGAGAGGTAACCTGCAGCGTTTCCTTGGCCGCTGTAGCATAGCAGCTCCTGGCCATTCTCTGGTCGCCCTTTACTACACCCACAACTCCATTTATGCTATATTTCAACGCCAGATAATGCGTGGACATTACACTTTGGCTTGTCCTCATGAAGGGTCTCCCCAATATCATCTGGTAAGGACTTTTTTCCTCTACCACGACAAAGTCCAGCATCATCGTTCTTTCAAAGGGCTTTGTCCCCACAGTAATTGGGAGTTCAATGACCCCCATGGGAGTTAATCGTCCACCTCCAAATCCCTTTAATGATGTGTTTGTCCGCTCCAGCTTTAAATCTGAAATCCCCATATCATCTAGGGCCGACTTAAACAGAATATCGACTGAGCTGCCCGTATCCACCAGTATTCGCCTCAATTCTGTGCTAGCAACCAATGCTTTAATCACCAGTGCATCCTCATGAGGATACAAAATGCCCTCTTCGTCATCCTCCGTCCACATGATGGGAACTTGCCGCACTCTTACCTTCTTGGTTGCTGGCAAATTTAGAAGCACCTCTCTGCCAGTCACGGCATACCTCCCATAGTTCTTCCGTGCTCTGTTTGAATCCCCGGCCAATGTTGGCCCTCCTGCTATAACTTGGATAGTCGGCTGTTCTCGTTCCAAACCCCTTTCAACTCCTTCATCCTGTGAATATTGCGACTCACTGACGGGGGACACTCCATCTACGTACTCATCCAAGTACTGATTCCTCACCAAATCCTCCACCTGAATCCTTAGGTCACGGCATTGGCTGATAGTATGACCGTGAATGTTGTGGAATTTGCAGAACCTGCTCTTATCACGCTGGTGAGCGGGTTTCGTTATAGGGGCCGGAGTATACAGCAGTCCTCGTCCCTCGATCCTTTCATATAGTTCCTCCATGGAGATTTTTAATGGAGTATATCGTCTATATGCCGCGCTCTGGTCAACCAACTGAACTGCTCGGCTATCATGGATGTCACTTCGGGCTGGTATAGCCGGTAACTGCTCTGGTCGGCCAGACCTGTAATTGGTCGCGTTTACCTCTCTGGGAGTGCGGTGGTAAGGGTGGGCAGTCACCTACCTGAATTCTCGCTGCCGCTTTGGGATCGGGGGGCGCGGAGGTTGAGCCCGGCTGTGTTGGAACTGTTGTGCTCTCTGAGCTATGGGGTAAGGGCGAGACCGAGCTGATATTCCGCCCATCCCCGAAGATTCTCCAGTTCACTTTTCCGACCCGCTTCCTTTCGGGGCTCTTCGTTCTCTTCGCCTCAGCTCTTCCAGCTGTTCACTTTTAATTCTTGCTGATTTTTCCTCTTCGATTTCTATATCTCGTTTCGCCTGCTCATACCCCGACGAGTAATTCTATACGAGGGGGCTTCTTAAGTTATACCACAACCGGCCGATTCTTACACCTTCTTTTAATCCCCTCAACGCCTGCGGGTGATTAAAAGCTCACAAATCCAGCACGGCTCGGTGATATCGTTTTACGAAATCGCGAAGGGATTCATGCTCCTCCTGCTTCATCCCCATCAGCTCCATCATGTCATCCTCTGGGGCCACCGCCCCTCGGAACTGCTCGGCCAACTCCTGGCACATCTGCTCATACCCCTTTATTCCTCCTCGGGGCAGCTTGCGGTACCATTCTCGGGCTCGTCCCTCTAGTGTCAACGGGAACACCCTGCATCTCTGAGCTGGTGTCAGCCCCTGCACACCCGTCATGTCGTTGAAACGCTCAATGTGCACCAACGGGTCACTTCGCCCGGAGTATTTGAGGTTAGGGAAGCGGAAATCTCTTGGGATTATGGTGCTCATGATCTCAATTGATAACGGGGATTCTTCATCTAGCATTATCCTCCAGTTCGGGGGTTTCCTCTTGCCCTGCATCTCCTCTATCACCTGCGCCAATCTGCGCACCTACCCCTCCAATTCTACAGCACGATCAGGATCACGTGCAGCTATCTGATCACGCTCCTGCTCGACGTTCTGCAACCGCTGTCTGAGCTCTCCCTCATCAACACTGGCCCCTCGGCCATTTATTTCCAGTACCCGTCCGGGGCGAATTTGGTCTCTCCCTTCATCCACGTATTCCCCTGGGACCCGACCAGTACTTCGGTGGGGATGCACTCCGTTAGGTTAGTCTGCGGGCGGAGGGATTTCCCCGACCCTACGCCCCCGGAGGTTGGGTTCTGCTCCAATTCCATCTCTTCCCACGGGGGTTTCACAATTCTTTCACCGCTCGTCCCTCAGCTCAAACAATACGGCCGCGAGAGTCTCCATTTGTTTCTCCATCCGCTCCAGTCTATTTTGCATCATCCTCTCTCGGGCTTCATTTGCAATCTCCCGGAGAGTAATTGTCTCCACCGTTTCATTGTCCTCCCTTAAAATATCCTTTCTTGACGCATCCATATCCAATTGCTCGCTGCTTCTCCGGTACTTACTAATTTGGTGGTAGCTTTTTATTCAGCTCCCCACAGACGACGCCAAAATGTTGATGCTGAAATCTGCTCGCCCTTGGACCGACCAGATTCTGTCACCAACGTTTGTGTTATCAACTGTCACTCGAACCACTGGGGTTGGAATCGTCCTTCCCTCTCTCACTAGACCTGCGTTCAGCAAAAACGGATCAGAGACGCCGGTGGTTTTGCCGGCGTAAACCCTCCGATGCCTAAGTTAGCACAAGGTGTTTACGGGAAAACAGCGTAATATGGATTTAAGAAATTTGTAAGGAAATGGCCTGGTTGCAATTTGGCAGCGTTTCCCCTCTCTCCATTTTTTCTGTCCCCGTCTTCTTCGATGTCTTTCTCTTTTATAGCCGCCCTTTGTCCCACGTTTTCCGTTTGCCCCTTATCCCTCCTTTTTCGGGTGGTGGTAGCCCCTCATGGGACTCTAACTGTTAGATTGTGGGCAAACGTGGATCTCGCATGTCCTTCAACCGTTCTGGGAGAAGCGCAACTACCGCGATTTTGTGAGATCGTGTTCCCGCTTTCCTGGGGATGAGTATCGGCTCGGCGTATACTTCTGGTCGGTATGTTTTCCTGGTCGCATTCATCTCGGGTCGGCTCCTGTTTAACCCCGTGTTCTGCTCGTACCATATAGCTGAAAAGATCCGTGCCGGGGCGGAACCAGTAGCATGGCCGACCTGGTGCCTTTATGTACTCAACACCACCTATTCGGAGTGCTTAAGGTCTAATGGTATCTGTTTCCCAGGATGCAACGGGTACGAACTTCTAGTCAAGCACAGGCTGGAAATTCCGGCGAACCACAACAGTGAACTCGATCAGAGAAAGACGAAGAAGAATGAAGGGAAAATAAGTGTGCTTTTTGCTCGTTTTTGCAAGTGGAAAAAACAGAAGTGAAGGTGCCTTTTTATACTCAAGGGAGGATGTAATAGCTTTTGTATTGAATTTTCGAATTCAATACATTTTAATTAATTGTTATAACAGCCAAATCAATTTAACGAATTGATTTCAAAATTGAATTAAAAAAAAAAACGTGAATAACAGCTAAAAATAATTGTAAAAGTTGTTACCAATTTTTTGAATTCACATAAACTGTTACAATAAAAAATTCAAAAGGAATTAAAAACGTGCCTAGCTTGCATGGATGATTTTGGGCTGACATTCGTGTACGCAGGACGCGCGGGCGCACACGATTTCAACTAAATCGGGCTTTGATTCCCACCCCTCTTGCGCACGCGCGTGTGGAGAGAGTCTCTATGCTTATAATTCTTACTCATGTATGGTTAAGTGTTTATATTTAAACACTTATTCCTAGGCTTCTTTTTCCCATGTGGGATAAGACTCATTTCCTTTCAAATTTTCAACTTCAAGAGTGAACTTTGAGAGATAATTTCTCATTCACCCAAGCATTATTTTGAGAAAATAAAATTATACTATTGAAGTATTAACGGAGTAGAATCCGAACCTCACAATATTTTTCACTTTCGTTAAGTGAGACCCACTCAAAATGTGCTCTCAAATTAGCATGTTATGCTATTTTTTCCAACAGAAACTATAATTGAACTTAATGAATTATGGCATCTAAGTTCTTTCTCTGTAGCCTATGAAGAGCACTCACTTCAAAGTGGGAGGCAGCATTTCCACAAATGAAATCCGTGGCTCCTTCAATGGCATAAGAAGTGTCTTTTAGTTCTTGGAATATTTTTTAATTATGGAAGAAAAGTGGATTAATATCATTATTGCAATAATTGAGTAAGCTTGAGGTTTAGAATTAAGAGGGTTCAGTGGCTTAAGCTCTATGTATTAATTAATAATAAAATAATCATAATGTTCCAAGGTAATATTAATTATGTTATAAATGTTTTTATAATCCAATGTATAAGCATGTTATACAATTATGAACATTACACTTAAAAATTGGCTGTCTAATTAAGAATATATTTTAATTAAGAATATTAAAATTAAGAATATTCTGATTAAGAATATTTTCACAACCTCAAAATAATGTATGCTATATAACTAATAGTTACCACATGATCAAACTTTAGATTGTTTAATCTTGCATATACATTGTAACTTTTATGTTATAAGTTATCTAACCTATTTATACAGAATTCAACATCTAATGCCTGTGAAGAAGTTTAAATAAATTTTTATTTAAAAAATCTACTGGTTTAGCACTGCCACTATAAGGAATATTTATGTAACAACAAGAATAAATAATTCATACAACTGGGAAGACGTTGGCCAAAATAACGAAATGTTGAATTAGTAAATTTATGAATTCCACTATGTACTTCATTCTTTTCAGGCCAAATTTCAATAAACTTGGGGTTATTTCAGTGCTAAAATATGATTGTTAAAATAATAACATACAAGACCGTAAAATTTCCAATGATCTTATTAATACGAGCTACAGTTACTGAATTATTCTTTTGACTTTGGGCATTCACAAATCACAATAAGCTTTTTACCATTTCAATATTATTTTTCTATGAAAGCACTACATTAAATCATGTTTTTCAAGCCTTAAAAAGCCATTAATCTTGTGTCTTCAATCAACTTCTCCAGGTTACGATAAGAAGACCCGCCTTCCTTGACAGCATCACGAGCCATTTTCGCAATCTGAACCGTCGACTCCATGATCTTATCCCTTTTGTTATCCATCAAGTCCCTTACCAACTTCTCAATCGTCGATCTATCACACGTGTCCTTCATATCAAATCCAATCTTCCAAATCTCACTCACACACCTACTGTTAACTTGTTGATCACCAACTTGTGGCCAACAAATCATGGGCACTCCGGCTACCATGCTCTCCAAAGTTGAATTCCAGCCGCTATGAGTCAAAAACCCACCAATTGCTTGGTGGGCCAGGACCTCCTCTTGTGGAGCCCAGCTAACAATGCACCCTCTTTCCTTGGTCCCCTGATCGAGCTCCGCTGGAACTGGGCCAACACCGGACTCTCCATCAATCAAGTCCGATCTTATGACCCACAAGAACCCTTTTCCACTATTGACTATGCCATGCCAAAACTCTAAAATTTGGTCACAGCTAAGCTTGATGAAACTTCCAAAACTGACATATAATACCGATCTAGACGGCTGAGAACCCAGCCACGTCATGCAACTTCTGTCCTCTTTCGATAAAACACAATTGTTTGACTCTAACGGGGATGACTCCACGGAGTCTTCTTGGATCCGCGACTTCAACAAAGCGTGTAGAGGACCAACAGTGTAAATTTTGGTCAAACGAGAACCCAGTTTTGATATGATAGGCCCTTCAATTTCGTTGAAGGTGTTAATTACGAGAGCTGAAGTTCGAGTCGTGGCAGAGGTATCCCTAATGAAGGTCTGCAAAATGGGATCATCGGGTCCTCCATGTCTACAAATGCTCGGAAGGTCTCTATTCCGAAAGATATTTTCCAGCTCCGGAATGCACGTAACGGGCTTATCAAAGTTTTCATCTGCAATTTCACAAAAGCAGGCAACATATTGCATGATGTTACATGTTACATGTACATGTTTAAATCAAGACTTCAGTATTAAATATATATTTTTTTTAAAAAAAAATGAAAAAGAGAAACCGACCTGTGACCGGAAGTTCCCCTTCTTCTGCAAGCTTGGAAAAATGAAAGTCCGACCAGGAGCAGTAAGCACTGTACGGTCTAAAAGTGATTATAGGAATGTTAAGCTCTTCGGCAACGTCAATTGCAAAGGACATGATGCTGTCTGATATGATGCATGTTGGGAGCCGCCCAGGCGTCATCAGCAGCTGACGGAACGCCAGCTTTGACACGGGTTTATTGGAACAAAACCAGTCTTTGGTGTATATCCCAAACCGTGAATTATCGGGCGGCAGACCGTCGGGGATCGATGTGCAGAGGAAGTTAGGGAAGTGCTTGTAGAAAGCCGTTACGTCAGTGTTGCCAAAGAGACGATCGTGGTACTGGTCAGTGTTTACGAAGGTGATTCGAAACCCTGCATGGCTAAAAAGCTTGGCTAGCGACAGCATGGGCTTTATGTGGCCATATGCAGGGAAAGGCAAGAGCACCACGTGAGGAACACGCGTTTGCTCCATTGACAAAACTTTAAACCTCAATTTCTTGTGGGAATTGAGGTACTAGAAACAAGAATTCATTTGATCAGCCCTTCACTTCACGCTAGCTGTAAACAATACGGCAATAGGGACATGGAAAATGAAGTATTGTATAAAACAAGAAGAAAAAAATAAGGTCCCTTGTTGGAAACAGGAAAGTTGACGTGTGATGTACAGATGTATAACGATCATATTAAACTTTATAATAAAAAATATATATCATTCTACCTCAAAGCTTTGTGATTGTTGTTTAATTATCTTCAAATGTTTAGGTTAGAGAACCTTTTTAGCAAAGTGATCATAAAAAGCTTCCGCTTAATTAGCATGTAAAATAACTCATTAGTCACAGCTTCTAGCGATTGCTTGTTAAGTATATTAATAAGCTTAGTTCATTGGGTTACAATATCAATTTTAAGATAGATGGGTAATAAACATTAGAGAATTGATAATCGAAAGATTTAATCGAACGGTTGAAAATGAAAGATAGTTGCCAATGTTTGTACTTACATGCTAACAGCATCAGCTTCTCTAATTCTCTGATGAAAGATCCGACTCGGCTTACACTATTCCGAGCCAATCCTGCAATCCTGTCCACTGATCTCATGATTTCCTCTCTTTTAAATTAATTCCATCAATGCTCTTACCAGGGGGAACAAGTAAATTTGGCTGGAGGGGCTAAAAATTTTTTTTTAAGCCTATAAAATTAGTATTTTATTAATATTTATTTATTTTAATATAAATATTAAGTATTAAACTTTTTTTTTTTTTTTGCAGGGGCCAACTGGCCATGGCCCCTGACTGTCTCCTAATAGATCCGCCCCTGGCTCTTACCATAGTCTCAATCGTTGACCTATCACACGAGTCACGGCTAAGGTTTCATTTACAAAGAATTGAAGAATTGGGTCGTCTATTTCCTTTGACCTGCATGAGCTAGGTAGATCTCGACGTCGCAAAATTGCTTCCACTTATGCCACGCCGTTAATCGCCCTTTCCACGTCATCACCTGCGACATGCTTTCTGCTAGAAAAATTGAAAATAAATAAAAAGGCTAATTCATGCATCAAGACATCAAATTTAAGTCAAATCAATATATGGAATAATTTTGTTACTTAGGATTTTATAAAATGATGGTATCAATCATCATTTCGCCCATAGCCTTTGTGAAAACATATGTGACTTGCCATCCATATTTTCTTACCCTAATTAACAATTAGATGTTAATTAAATGAAGCAGCACCAAATCTAAACAAAAATAATAATAAAGAGATGAGGGGAATTCTATTACCTTTCTAAACCCAATTCCTTCATTTTCTTTCGAACATCTTCATCATTTTCAAGGGCTTGTTTGGATTTCACAGCCAACTCTATTTCTTTTTCAACGTCCAATTTTGGTTCAGTTTTGGAGTTATTGAAGTTTAATTCTCTTGCTATCGTATCCCCCATGCTGAATGGCTTCTCCATAGGGATGGCAATGGGGAGGGGAGGGGAGGGGACCAATCTCCCCATACCCATTCCCGATATTTTTCGTATGTCCCCGTCCCCGTCAGAATTGCTTGAGAGAATCTCCATCTCCTCCCCGAATAATAACAGGGAATCCCCAAAGGTCCCCGGTCCCCGAATAACTAATAGTCTAATACATTTTTTTTATTTTCGATTTTAAATTAATTATATTAAAATAAAAAATTCAGATAAAAATAAAGTTCAAAATATATCTTACATTAATATTGATCCATTACAAAGTCACATTCAAAATATAAATTATTAAAATAATTAACTTTGTCAATGACTCAATCTTCATAATCCTACAATAAAAAGAAAAAAATTATTTTTATATCAGCAATAAAATAAATGAAATAAATGTAGATACTTAATTAATATTTTTAATAAAACTATTTACCTCATGCTCGTCCTGCTCGTCCTGTTCTTCCTCGAGAAATGTGGCAAATTGAGAGATAGCCTCAGATTTCAAACCTAAAACAATGAAAATGATATAAGTAAAGTAACTTATAAGTGCAAATATTAATAACTGTATAATATAATTACAATGTAAAATAAACTCATACTGATATTGTAAGCTCGTAACCAACTTTGACAGCACATTAAGGCCTCCCATGTGCTTGGATGAAGTTTGTTACGGTGTGGGCTCACAACTCTAGCACCGGTGCTAAAAGATGATTCAGAAGCAACTGTTGTAATTGGAAGTGCCAAAATATTTCTAGCAATTCGAGCTAATGTAGGATACCTATTAGCATTTAATAATATAAATATTTTGATATTTATTGTTTTTAACAATATTTATAATTTTGTTATTTATTTATTAGTAATTTTAAAAATAAAATTAAAATTAAAAATTAAAATGGGGAAATGGGTAGGGGATGGGGATTCCACCTCATCCCCGTCCCCTCCCCGAATAAAAAATTGGGTATAAAATTATCCCCATACCCTCCCTGAATGGGGAAAATCCCTAAGGGTACCCGTCCCTATGGGGATTTTTGCCATCCCTACTTCTCCATAATCCTTGTCTCTTTCCATTAACATATGCTGTGAATAATTTTGAAAGAAGGATAATAACATTTCAATCCCCGATTTCTGGCAAAAGCTTAAGGAAACTAAAATTGCATTTTGCCTTTCACACGGGTCCTGCTGACTTTTGCGAACATTATAAGTTTTAGACACACTTGCCTGTTGATACGTGCACAAAAACCTTAAGCTTCTTGCACTTCTTTACAAAATTCATGACATGGGAAGGTCCTCTTGTGTTTATATCGATAGCAATGTCATATCTGCAATTACAAATTAAAGTACTTGATGCCACTTAGATTATACATATAAATAATTACGTACAATATTTTTTAAAAATATATACTGTCGCGTAGCAAGATTTCAAATCACTAGAAACAAATTTAATTTACTGTAAAAAAAATAGATTTTTCTCGCAAGTATTTTTAAATAATCAGAAAAATATGGTAGGCAGAGAAAAAATAACTATAGACCATATTAATATATAATCTTGTATGATCTGTTATATACAGAATAATATAACATGATATTTAAATTCTAAACATAATAATAGCGAAATAAATTCAAAGTATGGGGCAAACCAAATTATTCTATAACAAAGTTTTACAAATATTACCTAATATTAATAATATCAACCGTTGACTAACAATGAAGGTGGAATTCTTTCCTTTTTCTTTTTCATTTTCTGAAAAAATAGGGGAGCGGCAAAAAATAATTAGTTTTTTTCCCTCCCTCCTATAAGATTGCAACTCGAGTAATTACTTAAATAAAACTACTTAAAAACCACTTTGTGAATTGAGGACGATCAACCTAACTAGTGACCAATGTAACTTAAGTCTTTGGTGCAAGAATTTTTTCTTTACAATTCTTGTAAAATTGAGTAATGATAGGCATTTTAATTTTTTTTATCCCAAATAGTATGTCATTTTTTGAGTGGTAGGTAATTATTGGCAAGATCTAAGTGAATTGGTTGTATTATCTCATCAACCAATTGATCAATATTACATCATTTGATTGACTTTATTTAACTTGATTTTGGTAGGCAAACCCACTGTCTGACTATCCATCCATTATGCTCGAAAAGAAAAGCATACCCTACACCTTTTTTAGGTTAACTTGATAGCTTTTTGAAATAAAAAAATTTAGAATGTGTAGGATTACTCTAAAATTTTATTTGAACTCCTTAATTAACTAAGCCATCATTGATTTATTTAATTATTTTTTAGTTGAATGAGAGAATTTGTTTGAGATAAGCCCCTTAAAATTCTAAAATTAGTAATCCATATTCTTTATTTTTGTTTTTCATTTTGCTTTTAAACAACATTTTTCGCTCAATCATTCTACTTGCTCATTTATTTTGACATTGATTGTGCAAGAATGAAAATGCAATTGTGAGAATAGATGATATTTACCTTTGCTTACTATAGTCGTGCCAGTCATCCCATCCTGGCGGCTGTATTACACCAGACATGTAAGTAAGGGCATAAACCACCCTAGAATAAGTCCCCCATGGCCTTCCAAGTACTGCCTTCCCAACACCGGTAATCTTGCAACCCAAGAAATTGATTCCAGTGTTTTCTTCTGGCAACACTCTTTTTTGGGCAGTGATAGCTCCATTCCCCGTGGAAAGAGAATGTATATGACAACTCTGTAAAAGAGATAAAATTGTTGAAAATTTTTGGTTTTTAGGGGGAAAGTGTAATTGAACTTAATGAATTATGGTATCTAAGTTCTTTCTCTGTAGTCTATGAAGAACACTCACTTCAAAGAGGGAGGCAGCATCTCCACAAATGAAATCCGTGGCTCCTTCAATGTAACAGTTGCAGTAGTAATGGTTTCCAGTATCATCCAAGAGAGTATCTTGATAAAACAGGATCCTGCACCCATAGAATGCTGCTCTATCTGCTGACACTCTTAGTGCAACAGCTTTGCCGGCTGACCCATAAGTGTTCTGTTGATGTTGTTCAAGATATAAATTAGGAGATCTACTATGATTCAGCTTTCAAATTTTGTATGCAACTAATCATAAAGTTAAGTACTAATTTAAAAAATGAGCATCATAATACCAACACTGAAATATAATGCAAGTAAATACCTCAATGGTTAGAAATCTTCCAACGAAATCATCTGCCAACACAGTGAATGTTGCAGATTCAAATATCTCCCCACCATCACTCCAAGTTATTATGGTGCTAGAAGCCTTTGTGCCACTTATCGTAATGAAAGGCTTATCAGCAGGAACAGCAATCTTTTCTCTGCAGACGCACATGCAATAAAACTTCCATATACGGTCAAATTAAGGCAGCCGGAGATACCAAGCTTGCAAATAAATGTACCTGTATGTTCCTGGCTTAACTCGGATGAAAACAGTTTCCGAGTTATTAGACGGCACAGAATCAATGGCATCCTGTATCTTCTTAAAATCTCCTTTGCCAGATTGATCAACTGAACGAGAATGGCAGTAGACAAATCCATGGAGCTAGTAGCAGCAGTGCTGGTAGCCATGAGTGAAGCAAAAACAATTGTGGCCAGAAACATAATGTTAACATGCTTCATTGTAGCAGAACCCATGTGCATGTGCTCAAATTTTAATTTGTTCTCGATGGAGTTGAAAGAATAAAATCTCCAATAAACTATATATGCTTCAGGGAAGGAATGAAGCAACGTTGCACAGAATTTACTGAGGCATTTAGGTTTGTAGACCATATTATATATGGCATGCCCAGATGAAAGTCGACCAAATTGATGGCTTGTAGCCGATTTCTTGCAGTTGAAGTAAAAGATGGCCATCTTAACGTAAACATTAAAGTACATTAGAGAATTAAGGATATTGTGAGCAGAAGCATCACTAGCTGATTTTGCTTGAAATACAAGATTGCATAACGTGTGTGAAATCTTAGTTTACGTGCTACATGATTACTTATTCAAGTCCAGTCATCACCCATCAGCTATGAGATTAATTGCAAAAGTAAAAACTCAGAAAATTTTCTATCAGGCCATGTTGTATTTGTTAGTTAATCTTGACATAATTGACTTAATTATTCTCCGTACTCGAGTGCAGCTTTCCCATTAAATTAAGTTGGTTGTTTATTGAACATGATCAAACCCGCCTACCATTTACAGCATTTATACTATTGCTTGCATGTATTGTTTATGGACGAGGATTTTTGTGGTCATTTCTGACGAATGAAAGTCGTATACGTAGTTACCTTGATTTGGATAAAGAGTAAGAAACAACTATATACTCTTAATTTGGAACAGGCACTAAGCAGAACCAAATCAGACTCCATGTAATTGACAAATCTTGTAGCTTCTGTTTTAAGGGGGCCGATGAACCAAAATTAAGGAGCCATATAAATGTCAAAAGAAAATTCTCAGTTTTAAGGCATAGGAGGGATGGCAAAAGATATCAGCAAAGATTCCATGTCACATGAAAAAAGCTTCAAGCCCACGTCCTTAGAAAGTTAATATTATTGTGGCAATTAAAAATGATATTAATTAAGGAAAAAAATTAAAAATTTTAAATACAACAAAAATCAAAAGGTTAATGTATGATTTCACGGGAAAATAATAGCCAAATACGTGATAATAATAGTCTGGTTTCTATAATATTGCCAGCTCACAACCGTTGGATATAAGGTTTTATTATTAATATTTTTCAAAGTCAAGAGCTGTTAACTCCCTAAAACAAATAACAGTAAATGGACTACAACTAAAAAAGGTATTCAAACTTACAGGAAAGAACTATCATTCTCCTAAATTAAAAGGGTATCTAAATTATGTCATTGTCTATCTGTATATGTTAACTTTAGATGACAGCTGAGGGTGAGAATGAAAAATCGTCAAGTCTCAAGTGATGTTAACATTACAAGTCATATGACAGTAACAATCTCTAAATAGACCTATCTTTATTTGTTAGTTTCTAATTAAGTAGAGTAAGTAAAGGTTTATATCTAATCTCACCTGGGGGCAGGGAAAGCCATATATTGAAAGGTGTAGAAAAAGTTGATCATTAACGTATATGGGTTCTGTTACAATGAAGAATTATAGTCAAAATGTTAGCATTCTGTTTGTTGCATCAACAATTGTTTTTGCTTCAATCACGGCTACCTGCGGCTCCACTGCTACAATTCCCAAAGATTTCTCCACTGCTGTTCTCATTAGAGTTGAAAAATACGGCAGAGGAGATTTTAGGACCATACAAGAAGCCATTGATTCTGTACCAGATAATAACTCAGAATTGGTTTTCATTTCGGTTGCCCCAGGAATTTACAGGTCAATAATTAAATGTTACATCTCTTCTTTTATATATATTTTCAATTGAATTTTGTTGGTTTCAATAGCTGGAAGTCAATACACAATTTCTTCTATATGTTTACATGTGCTTGATCATATATATGCAGAGAAAAGATTATTGTGCCTGCTAATAAGCCCTTCATAACAATCAGTGGCACAAAGGCATCTCGCACCAAAATAACATGGAGTGATGGTGGCTCCATCCTTGATTCTGCAACTCTCACTGTGTTGGCTTCTCATTTTGTTGCGCGATCTCTAACGATTCAGGTACGTATTTGCTTTGCAGTATTCGTATATGATCAAGTCCTTGATTGCTAGCCATCATTTACGTATATAACTTATACCTTGAAAAATTAATATGTTACAGAACACATATGGATCATACGGCAAAGCAGTTGCGCTAAGAGTCTCTGCAGATAGAGCTGCATTTTACGGCTGCAGGATTCTGTCTTACCAACATACACTGCTAGATGACACTGGAAATCATTATTATAGCAAATGCTACATCGAAGGAGCCACGGATTTCATCAGCGGAAATGCTAACTCCCTCTTTGAAGTGAGTACTCATTCTCATTACGCTACCTTAATTTCCAGCATAAACAATTAATTAATTAAGTTTCACAACATTGACTCATGACCTTAATTTGCAGAGATGCCTTATACATTCTCTTTCCACGTGGGGCGGAGCTATAACTGCTCAGAAAAGAGTGTCATCAGAGGAAAACACTGGATTCACTTTCTTGGATTGCAAGATTTCCGGCGTTGGTAAGGCAGTGCTTGGAAGGCCCTGGGGTCCTTATTCTAGGGTTGTGTATGCCCTGACTTACATGTCCGATGTGATACTGCCCCAAGGATGGAATGATCTGAACGACCATGCCAAGCAGAAGTATATCATTTATTCAATTAATCTGCTTTAATAGTATGTGTACCAAATTGAAATTAACCACACACAGGCCAGGTGTTTAACTTGTTTCATTGTTTTTGATGTGTTGATTTTGCAGAAAGTTGTACTACGGTGAATACAGGTGTTCGGGTCCGGGAGCTGATAGATCAAAAAGGGTTGCTTGGTCAAACAGCTTATCAGATGTTGAAGCATCTATGTTCTTGTCCAAGGACTTGACTGGTGGGGGGGCTTGGCTTAGAAATGCAGCTCTCAAATTCAAGGATGATTTCACAACTAATGATGCAAACACTAAAGGGAATAGATAGCATTTTTTGTTGGTGTATGATTTGTTTCATTTCACCTTAATTTTTGTATTACATTTTAAAAATAGAGATAAATAATTATTCATTCATTCTTTAAAATTTTGATAACTACCAAAGAGATTAATATTATCCATGGCTTTAGAAAGCATGGGATAATTGCGTACATCATCAAACAAATCATAGAGTTGTAAAACACAAATGAAAAACAATCACAGAGTTATAAAACACAAATGAAATACATGCATGTAGTCTTATTATTATAATCCTTGCAGATATCCGTATTTTTTAAAATGTCGATTCGAAATTTTACAACATTGTAAAAAACTTTTACAATGTTGTAAAATTCTAAATCCATATTAAAAAAAATGAGGACATTCTCATGTAAGAGTCATGGGCGTACGGTAATAGTTCCACATTGATTTGAATCAACCAATATTCTCTAATTTTTAATAAGATTCGGCTAGAAGCATACAATAAATGTTGCAACAAACATTTTGACTATTGTTCTTCATTGTAGCAAACTCATTTTGAATTGATGATCAACTTTTTTCGTGTTGATGGAGTTGTAAGGGAATAGACTATTGAATTAACAAAACTACTCACAGAAATTGCTGATGCATTAAGGTTAATTTGTACACCTTTTTGTATTAGACCTGCCCAAGTCATATGACTTGTAATGTCCACATAACTTAATGATTTTCCATTCTCAGCCCCAGTTTTCAATCTTAAGTTAACATAAACAAATAGATTTTCGTTCAATATAGATACCCTTTAATTCAGAAGAATGATAATGTCTTTCCTGTATGTTTAAATACCGTTTTTAGTTATAATCCATGCTGTTAGTTGTATCAAGGAGTTGTCGGCTCTTTACATGATATCTGACGGTCCTGAAATAGCAGTAGGAACTACAACTAATATTTCTAAATATATAGTTATACTGGCCAAAATATTATTATGACAATTAAAGGGGTAGTTGGCTATCATTGGCCATGAAAATTATAAATTGATTTTTTGATTTTTGTATTTAGCATTTAAATTTTATTTCTTGGCATCATTTTTATTATGACAATTATGTGGCATATGTGTAGCTATCTCTCTTATATATGATAATGAAATGATATGATAAATAACAATAGACATGACATCTTGTAAAAGTACCTGGATTTAACCCGGATGAAAAAAATTAGCTTCACTACTAAATTGAAATATTCATTTAGGTTTTACTTCTTTGGTAATTAATTTTGGGGTGAGCATAATTTTAAATGGAGTGTTTGTAAACTTTAATTGCATGATAAAACACAAATTCAACCTTTATTGGGCCAAAAAAAATCATCACTGTGTCTAAAAAGTTCATGACCCATTGGGTCAAAAGGAACCATATATAAGAGTGGCAAAAAGAGCCGGTCTCAATTTTAGCCCGATTGACCAGATCAAAATCTTTCGAAATTTGACCCAAATTTAAAGGTTTCGGGTCGGGCTTGGACCTAAAAATCAGGGCCTAATTAAATTTGGATCAAGATTCAAGGCTCACCTAGCCTGGCTGACCTGACTCGAATTCAAAAATAAGAAAATAATTTTATTTGTATAATTTTATAAAACATAATTTGGATTATGTTTATTTTATTATTCATATAATGATATGATTGAGACATTGAGTAATTTTTATATTTATACTTAATTTTAATACACACACACACATATGCCATGTCCTTTTTTTTTTAAATTTTATTTACTTAAATATAAAAAAATCTTTAACAAATTTATGAAATTTAGTATGGACAAAAGCCCGACCGGACTCGAAATTCAATGATCGGACTCTTTTTTAGGTTGAGATTTTTATTTTTTTGATCGGGTCGGGTTCAAGCTTGACCAATTGCCATCCCTAGTCATATACATGTTTTTCCAAGCCAGTTTTAGAGACTATTTATTTGTGAGGTTTATTGTAAAAAGTACAAATGAGCTTTAGTAAGAGTTGTGACATTTGATCCCTCAATTTATAAGAATGGAAAAAAGTGCCGACTCCAATTTTGTCCTGATTGACCTAACTAAAAGGGTTTTGACCAGAATTTAAGGGTTTCAAGCCAAGTTTAGGCCTAAAAATCAAGGCTCAATTAAATTCAGGTCAAGATTCAGGACTTACTTGGCTTGGCTGACCTGACCTGTATTAAAAAATAAAAAAATAATTTTATTTGTATAATTTTATAAAACATAGTTTTGGATTATGTTTATTTTATTATTTATCTAATTATATGGTGAGCTGTTGAGTAATTTTTATATTTATGTTAAATTTTAATATGTATAGGAGGTGATGTCCACTTTTTAAAATTTTAATTAATTAAATATAAAATATTTAAAAATGTTATGAAATTTAGCATGGACAAAAGCCCAACCCAACCCGGAATTCAAATGATCGAGCTCTCTTTTTCAGGTTGAGGTTTTTATTTTTTGGATTGGGTCAGGCTCGGGCTTGACCAATTGACATCACTAACCATATACATTTGTGTCCAAGCCACTTTTAAAGACTATTTATTTGTGAGGTTGATTGTAAAATGTACAAATGAGCTTTACTAAGAGTTGTGATATTTGATCACTCAATTTATTTTTAATAGCCTTGACTTTTTAAAATCACCATTCTTCAAATTTCAAAATATGAGACAAACATCTACTCCATGGGAGGGTCTACCTACATCCTTGTCCTTAGTAGAAAAATCAAATTTTTTAACCCAATCCCTCCCTTTTTGATTGATTGAGATCCTAAAATTATTATTATTATTATTTTTTAAAAAGTTGCAAGGAAGTTAGTATTAATGGGTGATTTTTCCATATTTACAAGGGAGTCAGTATAAAAAATTACTTGCATTCAATTAACAAGTGATTCCTATTCTCCAACAATTTACAATTTTAAATTAAGGATCTCCTTCTTCTTTGAAATAAAAAGGCCCCAAGTCCATAATTTTTTAAAGATTTTTTTTGTCCAAGTAATTTAAATTTTTTTAAAAAATGGACTTAGCCTCCCATATACATTAAAATTTAACATAAATATAAGGATTATTCAAGATCTCAACCGTATAATTATATAAATTATAAAATAAACATAATCTAAAATCATATCTTATAAAGTTATATAAATTTTTTAATTTTAGGTCAGGTTGGTCGGGTCGAGGCAAATAGAACTTGAACCTTGACCCAAATTTAATTACCTAATATTTAAGTTTGAGCTCGACCTGTATAAATTCGGGTGTAACCCCCAAAAATTTGGGTCGGGTTAATTAGGCCAAAATTCAGGTTAGGTCTTTTGAAACTAACTAATGAACACAAGCTTCAACTTTGCTCTGAATCATCTATTGAAACTAAACCAATTAAAGTACCAATTTAGACTCCCCAAGATCCACCCTCAAGATCCACCCTTGTGAACTCTGTAATCTCATATTGACTCAGTGAATGCAAGCTTTAGTATGAATGACGAACCAGTTGCAATCCAAACAAGAAATTCAAGAAATTAGATTCACACACACACACACACTTGACACCAATATATATAGTGGTTCGGCCACAAAGTGAGCCTACATCCACTGTGAAGGAGAAGAAAAGTTTCACTATCTGAGCTTATTCAAGATATCCAGAAGATGTTACAGAATCATTCTACATAGAGATCTCACCATAAAGGCATATATATAATCAAAAAATGATTTAGAATGACCCCGCACCAGGCAGTTGTTATTGCCTCCTGGGTTTGTTGTAAAGAAGCCCAAAATTTGCCCTCATGATAATGACCTTTAACAATCTTTTGAATCCCTAGTGGCCACGTGTTAAGCCTTCACAAGATCTCATATACAAAACGTCACACACCCTTATCGTTTGGGGTAAGTGATGCACGTCTTGGATCACATGTATTACTTGTTTAACTGATTACAAGAATATCATACTGTTGGTGATTTTTTTATCAAATGATATTGATGCCAATGTGCAAGTGTACACAACAAGTAATAAAGTGATGAATATTCAAGATCGTCTCCACATGGATTGATGCTACTAGAAATGCTACAGCAATCACAATAGTGCAATCTACTTTTATTCTAAGATGAACAAATGTAAGGTTGGTTACTATTGAAATTGATAATTGTGAAAGAGTAAAATAAAACAAAGCAGTGATTAAATAAATTAAATAAAAATGCATCGAAGAATCAAATGAGAATAAGGTAGTTGAATGATCAAACTCTCTTTATGGGCTGACTGCTTTTCATTAAGTTAACACTAATTGCTACAGCAATTTCTATAGCACTGGGCAGAATTATTTTGTATCATCAGCTGTCGCATATTGGAATTCTCATACCCTTAAGTATCTTAACAATGATCAGTTGCTATTCTACCTTTAGCATGGCACTATGAACATCCATTCTCTCCACCTTACAAGGTGAATATCTATATTTAGTTTATCACAAATCTTAACTTCAAGTATGACCCTTATGAGATTCAAGATGAACTTAATTCAGGAAACTTAAATTAAGATCAAGTATTTCTCTAATGACATCCACTAAGACTTGCCCTTTTGCGGCTCTATCTTAACTTGAATCATTAAATGGGTGGTCAACCGAAATAACAGTTATAATAATAACTAATAGAGTAAAATGCTACAGCAATTATATAGCAACTCATAAGAACAGTCAAGAACCCATTAGATTATTTGTCACTCAATTATAAGCAAATTAGTTCATATTCTGAAAGAGAAAAACAAACAGCAACATATTGGTCACGAAATACATTGGTTCAATCAAAGAGTGAAGAAGAGAATAAGTGGAGAATGACAAATATTGAATCTAAATAACTCTGCTGGATTCTTCAATGATGCAGCATCGGTTCCCTTGAATTTTGTTGCTCTTCTTATTTTCTCTCTAATTCTCTCAATGTTAATTCATTGCCGCTGTTTTATGTGATGCACGCTTCCTTTTATAACTGAAAACTAGAGTAAACAAAAGCCTCGGGTACATGAGTCAAATTAAGAAACTGCAGATCATAATTTTGCAGCTAACCCGCGCTAAGTTTTCTCCCTCGGTGTTCCAGGATTACTACATCAATGGTCGCTCCAGCAACAACTATAACACTGCACTGTTCCCGATTGTGTTTCACTTCTTTTGAAGCCATATTATTTCTTCTTCTTGCTAGCCTAATATCTCAGCATCCCTTCATGAATTATGAACTTCTAAAAACCTACCATTATTCACATGTTTTGAGCACAAATTACTTTAAATCAAGCAAAACTTATTAAGACTTAACTAAAATGGATGTTTATGCAAAATATAACCAAAATATAATAAAAACACATTATTTACTCTCTAAGTGGTCTTGATTTAAGTCTAGAATTGTCATAATAACTCTCATTTCATAGAGTTATCACATACAACTCCCTAAACTTCTATGACTAACATGTCATTTATTATCAACTAACATGTCACGTGTAATCTCAAGGTATATCTGACTTGTCGCATGTGCTTTTAAGTTCAGATTTGAGCTTTATCTTTAACATTCTCCACATTGAACTTAAATCTACTGCTTTTCTTCTTCACCCTCACTTCTAATCTGCAAGTTATATCTTGCAAATCCGAGCAGAGTTCAAATAGAACTCAAATTTGGCACCTGAAATAGGCTTGGTCAGAATGTCTGTAAGGTTGTCATCAATGTGAAATTTTACCAATTTCATCACTCCTTTTGACACCTCTAGTCTTAGAAAATGAAGCTTGACATCTATATGTTTAGTCTTTTCATGATAGACTTGATTTTTATTCAAACAAATAGCACTGTGATTATCACAGTGGACCAACAACTGCTTCTGTTCATACCCCAGTTCAACTACCATTCCTCTAAGCCAAATTGCTTCTTTAATGGCTTCTGCTGCTACAGTGTACTCTGCTTCAGTTGTTGAAAAAGCTACAACACTCTTCAATGTGGTTTTCCAATTTATGATACAACCATTTAGAGTGAATAAGTAACCAGTTAGAGATCTTCTTTTGTCCATATCCCTTGCAAAATCAACATCTATAAAGCCTTTAACACTGACTTCATTACGTTTTTTAATCCCATAAACCAGACCATAATCAAATGTGCCCTTCAGACATCTCAGTACTCATATCACAGGCTTCCAATGGTCTTTCCCTAGATTTGCCATATATCTACTTACCACAATAATTGCATAGGATATATCTGGCTTAGTTAGAACCATTGCATATATTAGACATCCAACAACACTTGAGTAAGGAACAACAACTATTTCTGCCTTCTCATCATTAGTTTTGGGAAACTATTGACATGAGAGTTTAAAATGAGCTGGTAATGGTGTTTGAACAGGATTTGAGCTTCACATATCAAACTTCTCAAGCACTTTTCTAATGTATTTTTGCTGAGTCAAGTATATGATACCCTCATTTCTATCTCTGATTATTTCTACCTAAATAATTTTCTTTGCTACTCCTAGATTTTTCATTTCAAAAACTTCCCTCAGTTGTTGATTAAGAATGTTTATCTGTTGACATTTAATTAACATATCATCAACATATAACAACAGATAAATCTTAGTGTCATCTTCCACTCATTTGAAATATACACAACAATCAAAATTACTTCTTTGAAAGTCATATTCTGACATAAACCTGTCAAATCTTAAATACCATTGCCTAGGGGCTTGTTTAAGTCCATACAATAATTTCTTCAAATTACAAACATGATCAACCTTTTTTTAATCTACATAGCCTTCTGGTTGAGCCATTATAATCATCTCATCCAACTCACCATGAAGAAAGACAGTCTTGACATCTATTTGCTTAAAGTGCATGTCTTTTATATCTACAAGTGCTAATAAGATTCTCAAGGATGAGTTTTTGACTACTCAAGAAAACACCTCTGTGAAGTCAATACCCTCATTTTGTATAAAGCCTTTGGCAACAAGTCTAGCCTTGTACCTTTGAGGTTCAACACTTGGTATCCCCTCTTTGATCTTATAAACCCACTTACAGTCCACTACCTTCTTATTTGCTGGTTTCTCAATCAACTCTCATGTCTGATTTTTTATCAATGATTGAATCTCCTTATCTACAGCTTGCTTCCATTCTTTTAACTTATCGCTCTTAACAACCTCTGAATAAGTTCTTAGTTCATCAAATTCAACTTCATGTGCTACTGTTAATGCAAATGCAATGAGATCTGCAACGCATATCTCTTTGGTGGCTTTATAAGTCTTTGCTCTCTATCTCTCACCAACTGATAATCTCTAATTTCTTGGTTACTTGCAAACTCATCAACAGATTCAAAGCTCTCAATATTAGATCTTGTTTCAGGTTCTGCCTTTGGTTCTTGCTTTGTCCTAGAAGTTGAAAGATCCACCTCAAAATGAGACTTCTAATCTTTGACTTCTGGTTCTGTGATAATAAATTTTGAATGTATTGTGTTATGAAGCATTTCAGCTTTATTAAACACAATATCCCTACTGATAATAGCTCTTGGTGGCTTCAAATCAGTGCACAAGAGCTTGTAACCCTTCACTCCATCTGAGTAACCAAGGAATACAGACTTCAAGGCTCTTGGCTCTAGTTTTCCTTATTTAATGTGTGTGTATGCTAGACAACCAAACACCCTCAAATTAGAGTAGTCTGCTGGTTTACTAGACCAAAGCTCTATTGGTGTTCTGAAGTTGATTCCAGAAGAGGGGCTTTCGTTTACAATATAACATGTTGTAAATAAAGCTTCTGCCCATAAAGCTATAGAGAGCTTTAAATGTATAAGCATGCATTTCATCTTATCAACCAAAGTATTGTTAATCCTTTCAGCTAACCCATTTTGTTGAGGTGTATGGCTAATTGTGTTGGTGAATTATGAGAATATGGAGGCAAAGAACAATGAAATTTCTTAGGATTTGAGACGTGTTTACACACTTTCCTTTAAGGTTTTATTTGCCCTCACCAATCTTGGTTTGCTATAGAGTTTTAATGGCAAATTACCCCCAAGATATATCAAATCCTGAATACAATCTTTAGCAAATAAGATTGTATTTCCAGAACAAGCATGAAATCTTCAAAATCTAATTTCTAATATTATTGTATGTCTTTCTTTTTATGAATAAGATGTTTATTTGAAAGAATACAACCATTAGAAATGGTACTTCTTCGAAAAAACTCTTTTGGTTTGAAAATGCATCGATTTACAATTGAAATCTTTTCAATTTTGCTAACCGTTTTCCAATTGACAACTTTCTGGAAATAAACGGTTAGCCGTTTTCTCAATAAACGGTGAGCCGTTTATTCTAGGACATAAAACATGCTCTCTGGACTTAAACAGTAAGCCGTTTTCACCATAAACGGTGAGCCATTTATTCCAGAACAAGAAACATGCTCTCTGGACTTAAACGGTTAGCCGTTTTCTCAATAAACGGCAACTCGTTTTCGTCCAGAATATCAAACCAAACAAACTTGAAAGATGTTACAATCTCTCTTACAATCCCCACTAGATTGTAATATTTTTTAGATTTATTAATGATAAGCTTATACATACAAAAGGTATCTTTCGATTTTAACCTTTAATTAGTGAGTGTATTTCAAAGCATTTACAAGACAATAGTGTGCTAAGCATTAAACTTTGTCTCTTAAGTAAATACCGGAGATACATCACATATAAGCTATCCCAGATTTCAAAGTTGTGTTCCAATAGTTAGCACTATTCCGGCCTTGTGCTCTATCTTGGATTCATGAACATTTACAAGATTAAACCATGACCTTGTTAGAAACGGCACCATTTCTTATGTTCACTTAGGTGAAGTTTCAAATCATGTCTTTAGCTACTAAAAGACTTGAACTTCATTAAGAGTAAATACTCAACCTCAACCTCGTAGCTATTTGCACCGAATATCTCGAATGGGATTATTTATTACTCGGTGTCAAACCAGTCACATAACAACAACTTGTTATTGCCCATTTAACTATGGAGTAGCGGTATAACTACTACATAGTTGGGTTACCGTCGTTGGTGACTTTATTATATAAAGGTTTCAATCTCATTCCATAAGATGTATCCTTAACTAAGTCTCTTGAAAGACCTTTTGTTAAAGGATCTGCTAAGTTCTTATTAGTCCTAACATAAACAATATTAATAACACCATCTGCTATTAATTGTTTCATATATTCATGTCTTAAGCTAATATGTCTAGACTTTCCATTATACACTTTATTATAAGCTCTAGACAATGTAGCTTCACTGTCGCAGTACAAAGAAATAGATGGCATCGGTTGTGGCCACAACATTATATCAAACAACAAATTTCTCAGCCATTCTGCTTCTTTGCCTGCAGATGCAAGTGCTATAAACTCACTTTCCATTGTTGAATGAGTTATGCACGTTTGTTTCTTTGAAGCCCAAGAAACCGCTCCTCCAGCAATTGTAAAAATCCAACCAGAAGTGGATTTATTGTCTCTTGTATTGGTTACCCAACTAGCATCTGAATATCCTTCCAGTACTTCAGGATAATCATTATAAAACAAACCCAAATTAACGGTCCTTTTAAGATAACCAAGTATCCTACCAATTGCTTTCCAGTGTTCAACACTAGGGTTACTCGTGAATCTTAACATTTTGCAAACTGCAAATGCTATATCAGGCCTCGTACAATGCATAGCATACATCAAGCTACCAATTGCACTAGCATATTCTAGTTGAGCTACTATTCGGCCTGAATTCTCTAGTAATTTAATACTAGAATCATATGGGGTATTAGCTTCTTTAAATTTCAAATAATTGAATTTAAGAAGCACTTTCTCTATATAATGAGATTGACACAACGAGTAACCCCCACTATGTTTATTCACTTTGATACCTAAGATAGTATCTACTTCACCAAGATCTTTCATCTTAAATTGTGAAGTTAAATACTTCTTTGTATCATCTACTCCTTGCATATTTGTTCCAAAGATAAGCAAGTCATCAACATACAATCATATAATCACACCAAAATCATTCGTATATTTAAAATATACACATTTATCAGCATTATTATGCTTAAAACCATGTGATAAAATTACCGAATCAAACATCTCATGCCATTGTTTTGGTGCTTGCTTTAAGCCATAAAGAGATTTGATTAACTTGCATACCTTTTTCTCATTTCCAGGCAAAACAAATCCCTCAGGTTGTTCCATATAGATTTCTTCATCAAGATCACCATTAAGAAAAGCTGTTTTAACATCCATTTGATGCACATATAAATTGTTCAATGAAGCAATTGCAAATAACACTCTTATAGAAGTTAACCTAGCTACCGGAGCATATGTATCGAAATAGTCAATACCATTTCTTTGCTTAAACCCTTTGGCTACTAATCTAGCCTTAAAAGTTTGCAAAGAACCATCATTATTGTACTTTCTTCTAAATACCCATTTGCTGCTAATTGGTTGAGATCCTGGAGGAAGATCAACCAAGACCCATGTTTGATTCGACATTATCGAATCCATTTCATCATTTACCGCCTCTCTCCAAAAAGAAGCGTCTCTAGAAGACATAGCCTCGCTAAATGTCTTTGGATCTTTTTCAATATTTAACAACAATGGTACTTTGTTAAGTACATTCTTTCTATCCCCTTCAACCAAGAAGAGTAGTGCTTGTGATGAAATAAAATCCGGAGCTAAACTTTTTTCTTTCTTTTCACGTTGACTCCTCCTTAGTTCGAAAGATGTCGTAGACTCTTTCCTTTTATTATTGTTAGTGGAGGTAACAGGAGTATTAACACATGGTTGATCAATAATTGATTCTGATTCAATATTAGAATCATGTTGAAATTTATTCTCAATAAATTCAACATCTCTAGATTCCACAATCACATTAGAATCTAAATCTAACAACCTATAAGCCTTGGAATTTTCAGCATATCCTACGAAAACACTTTTTATACCTCTAGCACTCAACTTTGATGACTTAGGGTCATGTATTTTATAAAAGGCTAAACAACCCCAGACCCTTAAATACATCAAGTTTGGTTTTCTTCCTTTCCAAATTTCATAAGGAGATATATGTGTTTTCAAAGATGTAATTCTGTTATGAATATGACATGCAGTGAGTAATGCTTCCCCCCACAAATTATTTGGTAGTTTTGCATTAAGGATCATGGAATTTATCATATCCGTGAAGATCCTATTCTTCCTTTCAGCCAAACCATTTTGTTGAGGAGTAAATGGAGCTGATCTTTGGTGAATAATTCCAACTTCCTCACAATAATTATTAAATTCAATTGAGAAATATTCACCACCTCTATCACTACGAACCATTTTGATTTTCTTATCTTTTTGGTTCTCAACTTCAGCTTTGAAAATTTTAAATTTATCGAAAGCTTCACTTTTTGTTCTAAGTAAATACACATAAGTGTATCTAGAACAATCATCAATAAAAGTGATGAAGTATCTCTTACCTCCCCTTGTTAAAATGCCATTATACTCACAAATATCAGTATGTATCAAATCCAATATTTGAGTATTTCGTTCAGCTTTAGGAAAAGATTTCTTAGTTATTTTAGCTTGGATGCAGATTTCACACTTATAACCTTTAACATCATTGCAATTAATCAAACCATGCTTAGACATGTATTTCAAAGATCTAAAGTTTAAATGTGCTAATCTAGCATGCCAAACATCACAAGACTCAACAATATAAGCTAAGTTGATATTATTATTATTAATGCTGAGTTTGTACATTCCATCACAAGAATACCCTTTCCCAACAAATAATCCATTCTTTGACACAATACAAGTATTACCCTCAAGCACAATCTTAAGCCCATGCTTACACATACAACTAGCAGAAATAAGATTCTTCCTAACGGAAGGTACATGAAAGACATTATACAATGTGACTTTCTTTCCAGAAGTGAAATTGATCTCAACTACTCCTTTCCCTACTACTATGGCTGCATTATTGTTCCCCATGAGAACCATTTATCCTTCCGTTTCTTCTTTGTATGATAAGAAAAATTTCTTATCATTACAAACATGAATTGTTGCACCCGAATCGAGCCACCAATCATAGGACTTAGTTTTAGCCATATTGGTTTCAGTAATCATGCCAATTTGCATTTCAGAAACCATAGCACAAATCTCTTCAGATTTGTTTTCAATAACATTAGCTTTATGGGAATTCACTTCTTCCTTTTTCTTCTTGAATCTGCAATCACTTTGGCGATGGCCTTTCTTACCACAAAAGAAACAATTTCCAGAAAACTTTTGTGTGCTGGACTTCTTGAATTTCTTGTCATTCTTGACTTTAAAATTCTTTGAGAATTTACTAGCTTCAACAACATTAACTTTAGTATAATCATGCTTATCCTTGGATTCACGAGACCTAATCTCTTCTTCAATTACCAAGTGTTTTTGCAATTCTTCTAAAGTTATGTTCTCTTTACTATGAAGGAGTTTCTTTCTATAATCATTCCAACTTTGAGGCAATTTAGCAATAATAGCCCCAACTTGAAATGATTCAGAAATTTCAACTTTTAACTCTCGAAGCTTAGCAACAATAATTTGTAACTCATGTATTTGATCAAGAATGGATTTTGTGTCTACCATGTTGAGTGTTAGAAAATGCATATTTATAAAGGAGAAAACCGTCATTTTACATTTTAAGTCTTACTAACAACCCTTACTTTTATATATTTAACCTTCTTGTGATTTAATTACATGTGTTTTATTTTAATTAAGTATTTTATGTATTTTAGGGGCATTATAGTCATTTCACAATAAAGGAGAGATCAGACGGCAAAACGGACATCACTTTTGAACTCAGGACGGTTGAAAACCTTAGGAGGAGCATAAAAGGAAAAATGGCACTATTCACATGTACGGTACTATTCACGTGTACGGTACTGTATACGTGACTGTTCACGACACTGTTCACATAGACGGATGATGACGTGGCATTGACCGATGATGTGGCATTGACTGATGAGGTGTCACGATCCTGTTGGACTAAAATTCTTATGTACTGTTGATGGTGACGTGGCAGCATATCAGTGGACGAAAAATCTCGCGTACGGTGCATGCATCACACAGGATTATTTTCAACCAAACCGCGTTACTGTTCAAAGTCGGGTCAAACCGTGTTACTGTTCATCCGCGTGGTCAAACCGTGGACTGTTGACTGATGACGTGGCGCAATCCTGAGCGTCCAAACTGTTTTTAATCCGATGGCCATGATTTACTCCATGTATCTATAAAAAGGGGGCATCCCCCCCCTAATTTGATATCTCTGAATCCATTTTTGGGATCCATTTTCTGTAATTCCCTCTCCATCTTGTATTTTCTTCGTATTTTAATAAATTCCCATTTTGCCCCTAGTTCAACTATGAGTGGCTAATTTTCTTTCAAGCTTGGGTTGAAGGTGAAGTCTCAACATGTGTCATGGGCTTAATTTGGTAAATTTATTTTCTCTTCCCCTCTAATTTTTGTGGATGTTTTGACTTCTCGTCGACAAATAATAATAGTCTTGTCTAGATACCGCCTTGGTTACACCGGCTCTCTAGTATAAGGTTATTATTATTTGGCACGATAAGCCCTTAGCACCATATTGATTAGAGCGTGGTTCATGAGGTGTGGATTCCCCCCTCATGATTTAATTGGCATTAATAAGGAATATTTAGCCCATGATGCATGTTGATACGGATCCAGATACCCAAGTACGTCATTTCAATAGAATTCTCTTCAATTTATTCTCACCATTTCAATACCAATTTTAGAATTTATTCTCTCTATTTTAATTTAAGTTTTAGCATATTCCAATCATTTCCACCACAAATCCAATCACCCATTCACAAAATTAATTCTACACAATTAAAATCCACCTCCTCGTGGGATCGACACTCGTCACCATTAATCTATACTACAACAGATTCGTGCGCTTGCGAGTACATTAAAATTTGCACAACAAGTTTTTGGCGCCGTTGCCGGGGAGGTAAGTAATTTTAATTCATAGAATTAATTTTTTGTGAATAATTTCTTTTATTTGTTTTCTTGTATTTTTTTTATTATTAAAAAAAAAAGAAAAAAAAAGTGAATCTACATTTAAAGGTTAGTATTTCTTTTCTTTTTCTCTTCTTTAAAATTTTGTAATTTAATTTTCCATTTATTTTTCTTTGTAATTTTTTTTTGTTTATCTTATTAATTTAATTTTTAGTTAATTTCTTTCACGTATTTATTTTTGTGTATTTTTATAGAAAGGTTGTAATAGCGCAATAAGGTTAGTATCGTAATTTCTCCCTCTTCTTTATTTTTATTTGTTTTGTTCCCATCTTTATTTTTTGTTTTGTTTGCATCTTTATTTTTATTTTATTTATTTTGCATGCATGGTCGTAGGTCATTATTACCTAATCTTGAACCTATAGACCTTGAATTAGAAAAAACACTTCGCACACACAAACACGTTAAAAATAAAATGGATTTACAAGCACCACAGGAGAGGCCATTTAAGGACTATTTTAGTCCCTTAGCTAATTTGAGCACGTCATGCATAAGATACCCAAATGTAGCTGCTAGGAGTTTTGAATTAAAACCTAGTGTGTTAAATTGTCTCCCTACATTTTATGGCCTAGAAAATGAGGATCCATATAATCATTTGAATGATTTTCATGCCATTTGTCAAACATTCAAATATGAGAATTTTTCAGATGATGATGTTAAACTTAGACTATTCCCATTTTCTTTAAAAGATAGAGCTCGTTCATGGCTTAATACATTGCCTGCTAATAGCATTGCATCATGGGAACAAATGGTTACAAAATTTTTAAATAAATATTTCCCAGTGCATAAAACCAATGCTATTCGCAGGGAAATCTCGGAGTTTACCCAGAAAGATGACGAGCAATTTTTCGAAACATGGGAGCGATTCAATGGGCTACTCTTGAAGTGTCCACATCATGGGTACGAGAAATGACACCAATGCCAATACTTTTTGGAAGGATTATTGCCGAATGTGCAAGAATGGCTAATGGCAACGAGTGGAGGAGAGCTAATGTCAAAAAGTGCATCAGAGATTTGGGAATTCTTCCAGCGACAAGCAGATAATTCCCAACAACGGAGTCGATCACTCAGGACTACTAGAAGAATTAAAGGAGTGAATGAGGTTCAAATTGGCGAATCAAGTTCAGAAATTAAAGAAGTCAAAGCGATAATTGAAGGTCTCTCTCGACAAATAGCATCATTATCGACTGCTAAATCAACAGAGCCACATGACCATGACTCATACTCAGATCAAGCCAATGCCATAGGTGTAATGAGAAAGCCATCAAATTACAACCCATACTCCAACACATATAACCCTGGATGGAGAGACCACCCCAATTTTTCATGGTCTCAAGGATTCCAACAGAATGGACCAATAGCTCCAGCTCCACCAATTCCACAAAATCCTCAAGCCTCTCAGCCACCATTTAGACCATACAATCAGAACCAGAACCACTCTCAACCTAGACCATGGGAGGATGCATTCCAGAATTTTAGGAATGTTACTCACTCCACGATTGAGCAACAGAACCGCACCATTGATGGACTACGAAATGAGTTGAGAGCAGGCTTCAACTCACAAGCTCAATCTGTTTCAAGCCTCGAGAAGATGGTGGGACAACTTGCTTCTTCAGTTCAAACCTTGGCAATGACCGTTGAGAAAGGTAAGTTTCCAAGTCAACCAGTGCCTAATCCTAAAGGAGTACATAAAGCAAGTACCAGTTCACCACAACAGCATGGAGAGGTCAAAGCAGTAATGACCTTGCGAAAAGGAAAAAAAGTCGACAACAAGATGGAGATGCCAGTGACAAAAGAAAATCAAATTGTACCTGTGAATGTTGATGACTCATCACCGGAGGAGAAAGAAGAAACCAACCCACGAGAATACGTTCCGAAAGCTCCATTTCCTCAAAGGTTAGCGAAAGGAAAAAAGGGAAAATCCACAGGTGAGATTCTCGAAATCTTCAAACAGGTAAGTGTTAATATCCCTTTGCTTGATGCTATTAAACAAGTTCCATCTTATGCCAAGTTTCTTAAAGACCTTTGTACTAAAAAGAGAAATATGCATGTTCAAAAGAAGGCATTTTTAACAGAAAATGTTAGTTCTATACTCCAACATAAAATTCCTTTAAAATGCAAAGACCCTGGCTCCCCCACTATCTCATGTAGTATAGGGAACCACACAATTGAGAATGCTTTGTTGGATTTAGGAGCTAGTGTAAATCTTTTGCCTTACTCTGTATTTGTGAAACTTGGACTGGGAGAATTACACCCAACTCCAGTGGTGTTACAGCTTGCAGATCGGTCCACGAAAATACCTCGTGGTATTGTGGAGGACGTGCTTATCCAGGTAGACAAGTTTTATTTTCCTGTTGATTTCATTGTAATTGACACTCAACCAATACAGGATTCAAGGAAGCACATCCCCATTATTCTAGGCCGACCTTTCTTGGCAACTGCGGATGCTCACATTCAATGCAGGACTGGAAATATGCAGTTGTCCTTCGGCAACATGACTATGGAACTGAACATCTTCAACATTGCCAAACAACCTCACAGTGCAGATGATGGAATTGTTGATGTGGATTTAATAGAAACAATAGTTGATAATACTTTTCTTTCAAACCTTAGTGATGATCCTTTACAGACATGCTTAACTCACTTTGGTTTGGATTTTGATATTGACAGATCGGTTGATGAGGTCAACGCCCTGCTTGACTCAGCACCATCTATGGACACTAATAAATAGAAGTCAAGAGTTGAACAACTAGCACCATCAGAGAAGCAACTCATTCCATCATCAGAATCACCACCGAAACTCGAGCTCAAACCATTGCCCAACACTTTGGAATATGCGTTTTTGGGAGAAGAAAGCACTCTGCCGGTAATCATCTCATCATCCCTCAATGACGAACAAAAAGGTAAGTTGTTAGATGTTTTGAAAGAGCACAAAGGGGCATTAGGATGGACCATAGCAGACATAAAAAGTATAAACCCAGTAGACTGCATGCATTACATTCACCTTAATGAAAATGCTAAATCTACTAGGGAAATGCAACGTCGGTTAAATCCTAATATGAAAGAAGTTGTTAGAACTGAAGTCCTTAAGCTATTAGACGCAGGTATCATTTACCCAATTTCTGATAGTTCATGGGTCAGTCCTGTACAAGTTGTCCCCAAAAAGTCAGGAGTTACAGTAGTTACGAATGCTGATAATGAATTGATACCCACTAGAGTGACTACAGGATGGCGTGTATGCATTGATTATAGAAAGTTGAATTCTGTCACACGTAAAGACCATTTCCCTTTACCATTTATTGATCAAATGCTTGATAGATTAGCAGGTCATGAATTTTATTGCTTTCTAGATGGCTACTCAGGATATAATCAGATTCCCATAGCACCAAACGATCAAGAGAAAACTACTTTCACTTGCCCTTTTGGCACATTTGCATATAGGAGAATGCCATTTGGATTATGCAATGCACCTGCTACATTTCAACGATGCATGTTGAGCATTTTTTCTGATATGGTTGAACGATTCCTTGAAGTCTTTATGGATGACTTTTCTGTCTTTGGCAACTCGTTTGATCAATGTTTACATCATCTAACACTAGTTCTGCAGAGATGTATCGAGAAGAACTTGATCTTAAATTGGGAGAAATGCCATTTTATGGTAAAACAAGGTATTGTTCTCGGTCACATCATTTCGAGCAAAGGTATTGAGGTTGACAAAGCCAAGGTGGATCTCATTTCTAATCTTCCTCCACCTAAAACAATCAGAGAAGTAAGATCTTTCCTTGGGCATGCTGGTTTCTATAGACGTTTCATTAAAGATTTTAGCAAAGTTTCTAGACCCTTATGCAATCTACTTGCTAAGGATGTACCTTTTATCTTTAATGATTCATGTCTCATGGCGTTTGAAAAATTAAAACAGTTGTTGACATCATCACCCATCATTCAGGCCCCGAACTGGAGCTTACCATTTGAACTCATGTGTGATGCATCTGATTATGCAGTAGGAGCAGTATTAGGACAAAGAGTTGATCGAATTCCCCATGTTATTTATTATGCTAGTATGACATTGAATGATGCACAGTTGAACTATTCAACTACTGAAAAAGAAATGCTAGCAGTAGTGTTTGCATTGGAAAAATTTCGATCATATCTCATTGGTTGTAAAATAATTATATTCACAGATCATGCTGCTCTTAAATATCTTCTCACAAAGAAAGATGCAAAAGCTAGACTAATTCGTTGGGTGTTACTTTTGCAGGAATTTGACTTGGAATTCAAAGATAAGAAAGGGTCAGAAAATGTTGTGGCGGACCATCTCTCTCGTCTTCACTTTGACACAATTACAGAGCCATTAATATTAAATGAGTCATTTCCAGATGAACAATTAATGAGTGTGGAAGTATTACCTTGGTATGCTGATATAGTTAATTATCTTGTTACAGGTAAACTTCCAGAGCATTGGACCAAGCAAGACAAGATCAAATTCTTTGCGGAAATAAAGAATTTCTTTTGGGATGACCCGTATTTGTTCAAGTATTGTGCAAACCAAATTGTTAGACGATGTGTCCCAGAAAATGAAATTCAGAATATCCTTTCATTCTGCCATGAACAAGCTTGTGGAGGCCATTTCAGTGCTAAGAAAACAGCGACTAAAGTTTTACAATGTGGTTTCTATTGGCCAACACTATTTCGAGACGCTTACACTTTTTGTTCTTCATGTGATAGGTGTCAACGAATGGGGAGCATTACACGAAGGAACATGATGCCACTAAATCCAATTTTAGTGGTTGAGATTTTTGACGTATGGGGTATCGACTTCATGGGACCCTTTCCCCCTTCTTTTGGCCATCAATACATATTGGTTGGTGTTGACTACGTCTCAAAATGGGTAGAAGCAATTCCATGTAGGACCAATGATCACAAGGTGGTGATAGGATTTTTGAAAAGCAACATTGTCTCGCGCTTTGGATTCCCTCGAGCAATAATCAGTGATGGTGGTGCCCACTTTTGTAACAAAGCATTCAAAGCTCTTTTGACAAAGTATTCAATCACACACAAAGTGGCGACCCCGTATCATCCGCAAACCAGTGGCCAAGTTGAGATCTCCAATCGAGAAATAAAGCACATATTAGAAAAAACGGTGAGGCCGGACAGAAAAGATTAGTCATTAAGACTTGATGATGCCTTATGGGCATATAGAACGGCTTTCAAGACCCCGATTGGGATGTCACCCTACAGGCTAGTGTATGGAAAAGCTTGCCACCTACCTGTGGAACTCGAGCATCGTGCGTATTGGGCCATCAAGAAATTCAATTTTGACATGCAGCAAGCCAACTCAGAAAGAAGATTACAACTGGCAGAACTTGAAGAAATTCGCAATGATGCATACGAAAATGCCAAGATTTACAAGCAACGAATGAAAGTCTTCCATGACAAGTAAATTATGAGAAAATCTTTCACCCCAGGTCAGAAAGTGCTTTTATTCAATTCTCGCTTGCACCTATTCCCAGGTAAGTTACGCTCTCGATGGTCTGGCCCATTTATTGTTCATACTGTTTTTCCACATGGGGCAATTGAAATTAAAGACCCAAAGAATGGTGTCACGTTTAAAGTTAATGGTCAAAGATTAAAGCCATATCTAGAGTACCAACCACATGAAGAAGACACCGAAATAAATTTGAGTGACCCACCAAATTTGAATTGAATTTTTTTTTTCTTCTCGTTGATTTGATTTTTCTTTCTTTCTTTTTATTATTATTCTTTTGCTAATTGAAATTGTTTTTGCATAAGTGTGTTTATTTTACCATTAAGTTTTCTCTTATCATTTTTAATCATGAGTCTCATACTTAGACCGTTCCTCCTGAACATTCTTAAACCACTTCAACGTGTCAAAACTCATCTCAAAAGACAGATTCAATTTTGTAAAACACATCGCATTTGGGCTCTACAACCACCAGAGTTAGTAGCCTATGTTGAGGGTTTAGAACACCAACTCAGAGACATTGAGAGAAGTGTTTACGACATCCAGTTGGAGCTTGAGGTAAATTCAATAAGAGGACGATTTTAATTTTCTTTGTGTGTTTTAATTTGTTTTTCTATTTGTGTGCTTTAGTTTGTTACCCCAGTGAAGTGGCGGATAACGGTACTCCGTGACAATCAAGTCGGTTACTTCAGTTTCCCATAATAACTGATATTCTGAGGCGAAGGTATGGACAGAAACGAGATTCTAGCGAAGCTTCACAAGCGATTCCCTTCACTTCCTCAGAATGCCCTCCTTACGATCTATAAAGCTCGGTCCGAACGCATGCGATTACTCATGAGGAATAACATACCTGCTGACATCCGTTGGTTAATCGAGGCTAAAGTACGATCGGCAGGTGAGTTACCTCCAAAATTTATTGCATACATGCCTGGTTGTGGTAAAGGAAATTATGCAAGAAAACGACGAGCTCGAAGAATTTCTGTTGCTTGTCATAAGTGTGCCAGAATGAGTTGCAATAAAAACCCATGTTCTTTAGGAATGGTGTCTGATAACAGGGAAGATAAGATTCAATTCATTAGGGATGGCTTGAATAAGGAGTCATTGGATGATATCCTTTTGTCTCTTGAAACGCATCCCAGTGGATATGTGCAAGGAGCGATTCTCCAGTTATGGCCATTATTCCAGAAAGAGCATGCACGATATAGTCTCGGGAATCTGACTATAAACGACCCTGTTTGCCAGTTTATAAGAAAACTGGATAGGAAGCCTATCCTCGACCCATAGAGGGCGTTCAAGCCGTTTCTGGACGTAAAACCAGAGGAAGATGTGAGCCACAGTCGCAACTACCTGTAAATATCCTTTTACTTTATTGTTATTTTATTTCACTATTGTCTTATTGTTTGCATTATTGTCTTTAATAATTTTATTACTGTTTGCTTTTTCCTTTTTACTGTTTTCTTTTTGACTTGCGAGCCACGTGCTTTACGCGTTATTTGACACTGACATATTACCTCATACACAACCATGACCCACTATCACCAAGACTCTTAAATGTGATTTCTTTTTTGTCAAGCACTCACAAATTATTTTTGAGAAGTATCACAATGTCAGCTACTCCCAATAGACAATTCAAGAACATTTGTGTGCTTTCTGGATTTACATATGGCAAACATAAAGAGTTCGTTGAGGCAGCCATAGATCTTGGTCGAAGCATAGCAGCGAGAAATTTACATTTGGTGTATGGAGGAGGTAACCGAGGGTTATCAAAAATGGTCTCCGAAGCAGCTTTTATCAGAGGAAGTCAAGTGTTAGGCATCATCCCAAGAGTCTTAAAACCATTGGGCAGTTCGTCTGACTCATCAACTGGAGAAGAGTTAGTCGTCTCAGGTATGCAAGAAAGAATAACTGAAATGCTTAATCATGCTGATGCTTTTATTTTCCTTCCAGGAGATCTTGCAACACTAGAGGCACTTATCACGCTAGCATCTTGGGCCCATCTGCACATCCACCAAAAACCCATCGGTTTGTTAAATGTCAATAACTTTTATGATGGCTTTATCGCATTTCTTAACCATGCAATAAAAAACTATTTCATTCCCGCTAATGTGAAAAAACTCTTTATTTGTGCTCACACTGCTAATGAGCTACTTGATCTGTTACAAGCGTATAAACCGGAGCCAGACCCCTGGACCTTTGTGTTGGAGCGCCCAAATAATGATGGTAACAGTAGCAGCAGTAAGAAGTACAAATTAGATTTAACTCTCCGCCTGTAAATATTTTCTTCTGTGTTGCACCACCCAGGTGATGTCTTCTAAACTCTACTTCTTTCATTTCAAACATTGAGGACAATGTTTCGTTCTGGTTGGGGGGAGGGAATAGTCGACAATTATGAAATTTTGGTTAAGTTTTTACTAATTTTTTGTTGTAGAAACTAACTGTTGCTAACTTTTTGTGTTGAAGATGGCTGAATATGGAGTGTAGTGACTCTAGAAACGCATCTTCATCGTTTAAAAAAAAAATTAAAAAAAAAAACTTAAAAAAAAAATTAAGACATTTTCTTTTTTCTTTATTATGTGTTTATGTTTATTTTTCTTCTTTTTAATTTATCCTCTATAAAAATGCATTTTCCAACTTTTGAGTCGAAGATGGCTGAATATGGAGTGTAGTTCCTCTAGAAACGCATCTTCTTTAAAAAAAATAATAAAAAAATCATTTTCTTTTCTATCATTTTAAATGTAACTTTTCTAAATTAATTTTTCTACATCATTTTCACATTTCTGCATGCATATTTTTTTTTTTTTTTTATGTTTAGAATAGGTTGGGGGGTAGAATGTTTTTTTTTTAAAAAAAAAAAATTTTTGATTTGTTTTAACATTGGGTGACATGATTAATTTAAATTTTAGTATTTGTATTATCTTTGGTCTTAAGTGATGTTACATTATGTTTGCTACTCTACATGTTGATGTTGGAGACATATATGAGTTGCTTGAAGGAATGAACATGTCATAATAAGTACCAAGTGAGTTTTTGAGCCTATCATTTTTCTTGGAGAGTAACCCTTTTGCCCATTCTTTATACAGCTTAACAGTTTATTATTGTATACACGATCTCTAGATTTCTTTTGAGTTAACCCTTCATAAAAAAAAAAAAAAGTGTGTTGCTACATTTGGAGGCCCATCTAACTAGTAGATATGGAAGGTTATTCAGAGCCCTAAAAGACGATGGAAAGGCCATCTTTGATCCGTTTGAGCCTTTCTAGCCATCCCTTTTATTAAATATCCATAGTTAACCCTTTTGAGCCTTTAAAAAAAAAAAAAAAACATTTTCTTTGTCAACTTATCATCTTGACCCACTCCGATTTGGAGTATTACCCGATGTCTTATAAGTTCCATCACCTATTTATGTTTGAGAAAATGTAAATAATTATGTTGTTCAGTGAAGTTATGCCAAAAAAAAAACAAAAAAAAAAAACAAAAACAAAAACAAAAACAAAAGTTGTTGTTTCAAAAGAATAAAAATAGGTGAAATCCACCTTGCAACTTCCAAAAAAAAAAAAAAAATTCTCTGCATTTTTCTCAAACATACACTTTGTTTTCCTTATTTCCCTTCTTTGTTAACCATGTCCCTAGCCTACGTTACGTCCTAATAAAAGTCCTTCTTGATTTTAGGGAACTATAGTCCGAAGTAGAAGCTAGTTATATGGGCTAAAAAGATGTAGTGATGCATAATTAAAAAAAAAAAAAAAGATAAATAAAGTGGGTTGACTAACATTTTATTTGACTTGAGATCGTATTATTTCTAAGCTGAGGGCATATTTATTTCATCTTGGTGAGAGCATGTGATATCACTTCTTTATTATTTTCTCTCTCAATTACCATTCATTGGAGTGACTATTTTTATTGGGATTAATTTATTTGTGAGAGTGTCACTACTTCCAGTGAGATTTTGGGGTTTGACATGTCATTCTTGAGAGTAGTTAAAACAAAGTCTACTGGGCTAATTCATGTGGATGGTTGATGTGGGTGTGATGTTGCTTTAGACTGGAGATAATGCTTATACTTTTATTTGATTGCTATCATTAATCTGATGGAATAAATACGAGTGTTTCTATTAAAAAAAAAATATATTTTGAATTTGAATTTTATTTTCGCTTTATTTGCTAGGGACTAGCAATAAGCTGGTTGGGGGGTGTGTTGAGTGTTAGAAAATGCATATTTATAAAGGAGAAAACCGTCATTTTACATTTTAAGTCTTACTAACAACCCTTACTTTTATATATTTAACCTTCTTGTGATTTAATTACATGTGTTTTATTTTAATTAAGTATTTTATGTATTTTAGGGGCATTATAGTCATTTCACAATAAAGGAGAGATCAGACAGCAAAACGGACATCACTTTTGAACTCAGGACGGTTGAAAACCTTAGGAGGAGCATAAAAGGAAAAATGGCACTATTCACATGTACGGTACTATTCACGTGTACGGTACTGTATACGTGACTGTTCACGACACTGTTCACATAGACGGATGATGACGTGGCATTGACCGATGATGTGGCATTGACTGATGAGGTGTCACGATCCTGTTGGACTAAAATTCTTATGTACTGTTGATGGTGACGTGGCAGCATATCAGTGGACGAAAAATCTCGCGTACGGTGCATGCATCACACAGGATTATTTTCAACCAAACCGCGTTACTGTTCAAAGTCGGGTCAAACCGTGTTACTGTTCATCCGCGTGGTCAAACCGTGGACTGTTGACTGATGACGTGGCGCAATCCTGAGCGTCCAAACTGTTTTTAATCCGATGGCCATGATTTACTCCATGTATCTATAAAAAGGGGGCATCCCCCCCTAATTTGATATCTCTGAATCCATTTTTGGGATCCATTTTCTGTAATTCCCTCTCCATCTTGTATTTTCTTCGTATTTTAATAAATTCCCATTTTGCCCCTAGTTCAACTATGAGTGACTAATTTTCTTTCAAGCTTGGGTTGAAGGTGAAGTCTCAACATGTGTCATGGGCTTAATTTGGTAAATTTATTTTCTCTTCCCCTCTAATTTTTGTGGATGTTTTGACTTCTCGTCGACAAATAATAATAGTCTTGTCTAGATACCGCCTTGGTTACACCGGCTCTCTAGTATAAGGTTATTATTATTTGGCACGATAAGCCCTTAGCACCATATTGATTAGAGCGTGGTTCATGAGGTGTGGATTCCCCCCTTATGATTTAATTGGCATTAATAAGGAATATTTAGCCCATGATGCATGTTGATACGGATCCAGATACCCAAGTACGTCATTTCAATAGAATTCTCTTCAATTTATTCTCACCATTTCAATACCAATTTTAGAATTTATTCTCTCTATTTTAATTTAAGTTTTAGCATATTCCAATCATTTCCACCACAAATCCAATCACCCATTCACAAAATTAATTCTACACAATTAAAATCCACCTCCTCGTGGGATCGACACTCGTCACCATTAATCTATACTACAACAGATTCGTGCGCTTGCGAGTACATTAAAATTTGCACAACATACCATAATAAATTCAAAATATTTAGATACAAGGAATTTGTCAGTACCTTCTTTCTCCGTTTTGTATTTGTATTCAAGAGCATTCCAAATTTCCACCGGAGAAGTCATAGAATTGTAGAGATCATATAATCTGTCAGAAAGCGTATTGAGTATGTGACCCCGGCATATCAATTCATCATCTTCACGACGTTTCCTTGCAGCCTTAACAACTTCAGTATCATCTTCTCTTGGTTTTGGAAATGGTTCCAATTTCGGATTAAGAACATATGCCACTTTAAGAACAGTAAGGAGAAAGAACAATTTTCCCTTCCAACGAGTGAAATTAGTTCCATCAAAACGATCGAGATGGACACTAGGATTCAGAAATGATGTCAAACTCTTCTCAACCTCCATTTGCACAAATTTAAAACCTTAAAGATTGTTGGTGAATTATGAGAATATGGAGGCAAAGAACAATGAAATTTCTTAGGATTTGAGACGTGTTTACACACTTTCCTTTAAGGTTTTATTTGCCCTCACCAATCTTGGTTTGCTATAGAGTTTTAATGGCAAATTACCCCCAAGATATATCAAATCCTGAATACAATCTTTAGCAAATAAGATTGTATTTCCAGAACAAGCATGAAATCTTCAAAATCTGATTTCTAATCTTATTGTATGTCTTTCTTTTTATGAATAAGATGTTTATTTGAAAGAATACAACCATTAGAAATGGTACTTCTTCGAAAAAACTCTTGTGGTTTGAAAATGCATCGATTTACAATTGAAATCTTTTCAATCTTGCTAACCATTTTCCAATTGACAACTTTCTGGAAATAAACGGTTAGCCGTTTTCTCAATAAACGGTGAGCCGTTTATTCTAGGACATAAAACATGCTCTCTGGACTTAAACGGTAAGCCGTTTTCACCATAAACGGTAAGCCGTTTTCACCATAAACGGTAAGCCGTTTTCACCATAAACGGTGAGCCGTTTATTCCAGAACAAAAAACATGCTCTCTGGACTTAAACGGTTAGCCGTTTTCTCAATAAACGGCAACCCGTTTTCGTCCAGAATATCAAACCAAACAAACTTGAAAGATGTTACAATCTCTCTTACAAATTGTCTTATGCCTCACAATACCATTTTCAATACAAAATCATCAAACTTCTTGTTACAGGATTCCAACCCATTATCAATTCTAAGCCTCCTGACTTTTTTATTTGTTTGAGTCTCTACTAGTGCCTTTCAAGCCTTAAACTAATCAAATATTATCTTTATTTTTCAGTATATACTCCCAAACTATTCTAGAAATGTCATCAATGAGAGATAAAAAATACCTAGCCTCTTTTAAAGAAGCTGTCTGTGCTGGCTCTCACTGATCAGCATTTGTGTAGTTTAGAGTTCCCTTTGAATTATGGACACTAATATTGAATTTCACCCTTGAAGACTTGCCTAGGACACATTCTTCACAAAACCTTAAAGACTCTATCTTATCTACTCCTAAAACCTCATGTTTTGACAACTCTTTTAAGCCCCTTCCATTCATATGATCTAACTGTTGAGTGTTAGAAAATGTATATTTATAAAAGAAAAAATCGTCATTTTACACTTCAAATCTTACTAACACCCTTACTTTTATGTATTTAAGCTTCCGGTGATTTAATTAAGTGTGTTTTATTTTAATTAAGTATTTTATGTATTTTAGGGGCATCATGGTCATTTCACAATGAACGAGAGATCAAACGGTAAAACAAACATCACTTTTGAACTCAGGACAGTCGAAAACCTTAGTAGGAGCATAAAAGGAAAAATGTCACTATTTACATGTACGGTACTATTCACAGTACGGTATTGTCCATGTTACTGTTCATGACTCTATTTTTATATACGGAATAATGACGTGGCATTGACCAATGATGTGACATTGACTGATAAGATGTCACGATTCTATTGGACTAAAATTCTTATGTACTATTGATCGATGACGTGGCAGCATATCGGTGGACCAAAAATCGCGCGTACGGTACATGCATATACACAGGATTATTTTCAACCAAATCGTGTCACTGTTCAAACCACGTGGTCAAACCGCGTACTGTTGACTAATGACGTGGCACAATCCTGAGTGTCCAAACTATTTTTAAACCGATGATCATAATTTACTCAATGTATCTATAAAAATGGGACCTCTCCCCACTAATTTGGCATCTCTGAATCCATTTTTGAGCTCCATTTTCTATAATTCATTCTCCATCTTGTATTTTCTACGTATTTTATTAAATTCTCATTTTACCCCTAGTTCAATTATGAGTAGCTAATTTTCTTTCAAGTTTGGGTTGAAGGTGAAGTCTCAACATGTGTCATGGGCTTTATTTAATAAATTTATTTTCTCTTCCCCTCTAATTTTTGTGGATGTTTTGACTTCTCGTCGATAAATAATAATAATCTTGTCTAGATACCGCCCTAGTTTCACCGGCTCCCTAGTACAAGGTTATTATTATTTGGCACGATAAGCCCTTAGCACCATATTGATCAGAGTGTGGTTCATGAGGTGTGAATTCCCCCCTCATGATTTAATTGGCACTAATAAGGAATATTTAGCCCATGATGCATGTGGATACGAATCTAGATACCCAAGTGCGTCATTTCAATAGATTTCATTTCAATTTATTCTCGCCATTTTAATTTAAGTTTTAGAATATTCCAAATCATCTTTACCATAAATCCAACCGCCCATTTAGAAAAATTAATTCTACATACAATTAAAATCCACATTCTCGTGGGATCAACACTCGTTACCATTAATTTATTCTACAATAGATTCGTGGACTTGCGAGTTCAATAAAATTTACAAAATAAGTTTTTGGCGCCGTTGCCGGGGAGGTAAGTTATTTTAATTTGTAGAATTAATTTTTGTATAAAAAAAATTCTTTTAGTTTTTTTTCTTGTAATTTTTTTAATTTAAAAAAAAGAAAGAAAAAAGTGAATCTACATTTAGAGGTAAGAATTTCTTTTCTTTTTCTCTTCTTTAAAATTTTGTAATTTATTTTTCAATTTATTTTTCTTTGTAATTTTTTGTTTATTTTATTAATTTATTTTTAGTTAATTTATTTCACGTATTTTTTTAAAGTGTATTTTTTATAGAAAGGTTGTAACAGCGTGATAAGGTTAGTACCATATTTTCTCCTTCTTGTTTATTTTTATTAATTTTGTTCTCATTTTTTTGTATTCATTGCATGCATGGTCGAATGTCATTAGTACACAATCTTGAGCCTATAGACCTTGAACTTGAAAATATACTTCGCACACACAAATACGTTGTAATTAAAGATAAAAGTGAAATGGATTTGCAACAACAACAAGCACCACTAGAGAGGCCATGTAAGGACAACTTCTGTCCCTTAGCTAATTTGAGCACATTGCTGATTGATTTCTATAATCAATTATTATCAATGCCAATGTGCAAGTATACACAACAAGTAATAAAGTGATGAATATTCAAGATCGTCTCCACAAGGATTGATGTTTACTCAAAATGTTAAAGTAATCACAATAATGCAAATCAACTAAAGACCAAAACAAACACTTGTCAAATAATTCTATTGTAACTAATAATTATGAGAGATGGAAATAAAACAATACTGTAATGAAATAAACTAAGTTAAATGTGTCTAAGATTCAATTGAGAATATAGTAGTTGAATGATCAAACTCTCATAATGGGGTGACTGTTATTTACCAAATTAGCACCAGTTGTTACAATAAGTGCTGCAGCAGTGGGTAGAATAAAACTGCATCCGCAGCTATCGCATGTTGGAAATCTTATACCTTTAAATCTACTAACAATGACCAGTTGCTCATATATTTATGGTACAACATTATAACCTTTAATCTCTCTACCCTACAAGGTGAACACCTATGTCTAGAGTGTCACAAATCTTAACTTCAAGTATTGCCCTTATGGGATTTAAGGTAACTTAATCCAGAAAACTCTACTTAAGAACAAGTAATACTCTAATAATATCCGCTAAGACATGCCCTTTTGCTGCTCTATCTTAACTGAAACTATTAAATGGGTAGTCAACCGAAATAATAGTTGTATTCAATAAAACTACTAGAGTATAATGCTACAACATTACCATAACAACATAAAAGAATAGTCAAGAACCTATTGGATTATTTGTCATTCAACCACAAGTAAATTTAGTTCATAGTCTGGATGAGAAAAATAAACACAAATTTATTGATCTCGGAATACATCCAAACAATTCAAGGAAGAAGAGAAAATATAAGTTGAGCACAATGAAAGACAAATAATTCTGCACGGTTCTTTTCTTTGTTTCCAAATAGCACTCCTCAATCTTGATCTCCTTCTTCTTGCCTTTGTAATTATTTTTTATGATAATTCCTTACCGCCTTTCTAAGTGGTGCACGCCTCCTTTTATATTGCAAATTAGGGTAAAAAAACCCAAAGTCCATGCGCGTGCATGCGTTTAAATTAGGAAACATGCAGATTGCGATTTTATGGCTGACCCACACTTTAAGCTTTCTCCTGCATTGCTCTCTGATTGCTGCAGCACTGGTTGCCCTAGCATCCACAACAGCACTGCATTATTCCCGATTATGCTTGTCTTCTTTTGTGGCCATCGTCTTTCCTTCTCTTGCTCATTTAATGTCTCGGCATCCCCTTATGAATTTAAAACCTGCAATTATGCACCTGTTTTTAGCACCAATTACTTGATTTAAACAAAACTTATTAAAACCCAACTAAAATGAATGTTTATGCAAAAGGTAATCAAAATGTAATAAAAACACCTTATTTGTTCTCTAAATGACATTGATTCAAGTCTAAAACTGATGTAATAACTCTCATTTTCTAGAGTTATCACACATCATGCATAAGATACCCAAATGAGGACTCATATAATCATTTGAATGATTTTCATATTGTTTGTCAAATATTTAAATATGAGAATTTTTGAGATGATGATGTTAAACTTAGACTATCCATATTTTCTTTAAAGGATAGAGCTCGTTCATAACTCAATACAATGCCTGCTAATAGCATCACATCATGGGAACAAATGATAATAAAATTTTTGAATAAATATTTCCCAGTGCATAAAACCAATGTTATTCGCAGGGAAATCTCATATTTTACCCAGAGAGAGGACGAACCGTTTTTCGAAACATGGGAGCGATTTAATGGGCTACTCTTGAAGTGTTCACATCATGGGTATGAGAAATGACACCAATGCCAATACTTTTTGGAGGGATTATTGCCGAATGTGCAAGAATGACTAATGGCAACAAGTGGATGAGAGTTAATGTCAAAAAGTGTATCAGAGATTTGAGAATTCTTCCAGCGACCAGCGAATAATTCCCAACAACAGAGTCGATCGCTCAGGAATACTAAAAGAATTAAGGGAGTAAATGAGGTTCACATTGGCGAGTCAAGTTCAGAAATTAAAGAAGTTAAAGCGATAATTGAAGGTCTTTCTCGACAAATAGCATCGTTAATAATTGCTAAATCAATAGAACCACATGACCATGCCTCATACTCAGATCAAGCCAATGCCATAGGTGTAATGAGAAAACCATCTAATTACAACCCATACGCAACACATATAACCCTGGATGGAGAGACCACCCCAATTTTTCATGGTCTCAAGGATTCCAATAGAATGGACCAGCAACTCCAGCTCCATCAATGCAACAAATTCCTCAAGCTCTTCAAGTCTCTCAGCCACCATTTAGACCATACAATCAGAACTAGAATTACTCTCAACCCAGACCATGGGAGGATGCATTCCAGAATTTTAGAAATGTTACTCACTCCACGATTGAGCAACAGAACCGCACAATTAATGAACTACGAAATGAGATGAGAGTAGGCTTCAACTCACAAGCCCAATCAATTTCAAGTCTCAAGAAGATGGTGGGACAATTTGCTTCTTCAGTTCAGACCTTGGCAATGACTGTTGAGAAATGCAAGTTTTCAAGTCAACCAGTGCCTAATCCTAAAGGAGTGCATGAAGTAAGTACCAGTTCACCACAATAGCACGGAGAGGTCAAAGCAGTCATGACCTTGCGAAAAGGAAAAGAAGTCGACAACAAAATGGAGATGCCGGTGACAAAAGAAAATCAAATTGTACCTGTGAATGTTGAGGACTTACTATCGGAAGAGAAAGAAGAAACCAACCCACGAGAATATGTTCCCAAAGCTCCATTTTCTCAGAGGTTAGCTAAAGGAAAGAAGGAAAAATCCACAAGTGAGATTCTTGAAATCTTCAAACAGATACGTGTTAACATCCCTTTACTTGATGCTATAAAACAAGTTACATTTTATGCCAAGTTTCTTAAAGACCTTTGTACTAAAAAGAGAAACATTCAAGTTCAAAAGAAGGCATTTTTAACAAAAAAATATTAGTTCTATACTCCAATACAAAATTCCTTTAAAATGCAAAGACCCAGGCTCCCCCACTATCTCATGTAGTACAGGGAACCGCACAATTGAGAATGCTTTATTAGATTTAGGAGCTAGTGTAAATCTGTTACCTTACTCAGTTTTCGTGAAATTTGGACTAGAAGAATTACACCCAACTTCAGTGGTGTTACAGCTTGCAGATCGGTCCATGAAAATACCTCGTGGTATTGTGGAGGACGTGCTTATCCAGGTAGACAAGTTTTATTTTTCTGTTGATTTCATTGTAATTGACACTCAACCAACACATGATTCAAGGAAGCACATCCCCATTATTCTAGACCGACCTTTCCTGGCAACCGCCGATGCTCATATTCAATGCAGAACTAGAAATATGCAGTTGTCCTTTGGCAACATGATTATGGAGCTAAATATCTTCAACATTGCTAAACAACCTCACAATGCAGATGATAGAATTGTTAATGTGGATTTAATTGAAGCATTAGTTGATGACACTTTTCTTTCAAACCTTAGTGATGACCCATTACAAACATGTTTAACTCACTTTGATTTTGATTTTGATATTGACAGATCAGTTGATGAGGTCAACGCCCTGCTTGACTCAACACCATCCATGGACATTAATAAATGGAAGTCAAGAGTTGAACAACTAGCACCATCAGAGAAGAAACTCATCCCATCATCAGAATCACCACCAAAACTCGAGCTCAAACCATTACTCAATATATTGGAATATGCGTTTTTAGGAGAAGAAAGTACTCTGCCGGTAATCAACTCATCATCCCCCAATAACGAACAAAAAAGTAAGTTGTTGGATGTTTTAAAAAAGTATAAAGGAGCATTAGGATGGACCATAGCAGACATCAAAGGTATAAACCCAGTAGACTGGATGCATTACATTCACCTTGATAAAAATGCTAAACCTACTAGGGAAATGCAACGTCGGTTAAATTCTAACTTGAAAGAAGTTGTTAGAATTGAAGTCCTTAAGTTATTAAATGCATGTATCATTTACCTCATTTCTGATAGTTCATTGGTCAGTCCTGTACAAGTTGTCCCAAAAAAATCAGGAGTCACAGTAGTTACGAATGCCGATAATGAATCGATACTCACTAGAGTGACTACAGGATGGCATGCAAGCATTGATTATAGAAAATTGAATTCTGTCACACGTAAAGACTATTTTCCTTTACCATTTATCGATCAAATGCTTGATAAATTAGCAGGCCATGAATTTTATTGCTTTCTAGATGGTTACTCATGATATAATTAGATTCTCATAGCACCAAAAGATCAAGAGAAAACCATTTTCACTTGCCCTTTTGGCACTTTTGCATATAAGAGGATGTCATTTGGATTATGTAATGCACCTGCTACATTTCAACGATGCATATTGAGCATTTTTTTTTATATGGTTGAACGATTCCTTGAAGTCTTTATGAATGACTTTTCTGTCTTTGGTGATTCATTTGATTAATGTTTACATCATCTAACACTAGTTCTGCAGAGATGTATCGAGAAGAACTTAGTCTTAAATTGGGACAAATGTCATTTTATGGTAAAACAATGTATTATTTTCGGTCACATCATTTCGAGTAAAGGTATTGAGGTTGACAAAGCCAAGGCGGATCTCATTTCTAATCTTCCTCCACCCAAAACAGTCAAAGAAGTAAGATCTTTGAGCATGCTGGTTTTTATAGACGTTTCATTAAATATTTTAGCAAAGTTTCTAGACCCTTATAAAATTTACTTGCTAAAGATGTACCTTTTGTCTTTGATGATTCATGTCTTGTGGCATTTGAAAAATTAAAGCAGTTGTTGACATCATCACCCATAATTCAGCCCCCAAACTGGAGCTTACCATTTGAACTCATGTATGATGCATTTAATTATGCAATAGGAGCAGTATTAAGACAAAGAGTTGATCAAATTCCCCATGTTATTTACTATGCTAGTATGACATTGAATGATGCATAGTTGAACTATTCAACTACTAAAAAAGAAATGCTAGCAGTAATGTTTGCATTGGAAAAATTTCGATCTTATCTTATCGTTTGTAAAATAATTGTGTTCACAGATCATGCTGCTCTTAAATATTTTCTCACAAAGAGAGATGCAAAAGCTAGACTAATTTGTTGAGTGTTACTTTTGCAGGAATTCGACTTGAAATTTAAAGATAAGAAAGGCACAAAAAATGTTGTGGCAGACCATCTCTCTCATCTCCATTTTGGCACAATTACAAAACCATTAACATTGAATGAGTCATTCCTAGATGAACAATTGATGAGTGTGGAAGTATTACTGTGGTATACTGATATCGTTAATTATCTTGTTACAGGTCAACTTCCAGAGCATTAGACCAAGCAAGACAAAGCCAATTTTTTTACGGAAATAAAGAATTTCTTTTGGGATGACCTTATTATTTCAAGTATTGTGCAGATCAAATTGTTAGACGATGTGTCCCAGAAAGTAAAATTCAAAATATCTTTTCATTCTGCCAGGAACAAGCTTGTGGAGGCCATTTCAGCGCTAAGAAAACATCGACTAAATTTTTACAATGTGGTTTCTATTGGCCAACTATATTTCGAGACACTTACACTTTCTATTCTTCATGTGATAGGTATCAATGAATGGGGAGCATTACACGAAAGAATATGATGCAACTAAATCTAATTTTAGTGGTTGAGATTTTTTATGTATGGAGTATCGACTTCATGGGACCCTTTCTCCCTTCTTTTGGCCATCAATATATATTGGTTGCTGTTGACTACGTATCAAAATGTGTAGAAGCAATTCCATGTAGAACCAATGATCACTATGTGGTGATAGGATTTTTGAAAAGCAACATTGTTTCACGCTTTGGATTCCTTCAAGCGATAATCAGTGATGGTGGTGCCCACTTTTGTAATAAAGCATTCAAAACTCTTTTGACAAAGTATTCCATCACTCACAAAGTGGCGACTCCATATCATCCGCAAACCAGTAGTCAAGTTGATATCTTCAATCGAGAAATAAAGCACATATTAGAAAAGACGGTGAGGCCAGACAGAAAAGATTGGTCATTAAGACTTGATGATGCATTATAGGCATATAGAATGGCTTTCAAGACCCCGATTGGGATGTCACCCCACAGGCTAGTGTATGGAAAAGCTTGCCACCTATCTGTGGAACTCGAGCATCGTGCCTATTGGGCCATCAAGAAATTCAACTTTGACATGCAGCAAGCTAGCTAAAAAAGAATATTACAACTGGCAGAACTTGAAGAAATTCATAATGATGCATACGAAAATGCCAAAATTTATAAGTAACGAATGAAAGTCTTTCATGACAAGCAAATTATAAGAAAATCTTTCACTCCAGGTCAGAAAGTGCTTTTATTCAATTCTCGCTTACACCTACTCTCAAGTAAATTACGCCCTCGATGGTCTGACCCTTTTATTGTTCATACTGTTTTTCCACATAGGACAATTCAAATTAAGAACCCAAAGAACGGTGTCACGTTTAAAGTTAATGGCTAAAGATTAAAGCTATATCTAAAGTACCAACCACATGGAGAGGATACTGAAATAAATTTGAGTGACCCACTAGATTTGAATTGAGTTTTTCTTTCTTTCTTTTCGGTGATTTGATTTTTTTCTTTCTTTCTTTTTATTATTCTTTTGCTAATTGAAATTATTTTTGCATAAGTGTGCTTGTTTAACCATAAAGTTTTCTCTTATCATTGTTAATCATGAGTGCCATCGCTAAACAATTCCTCCTGGACATTCTTAAACCACTTCAACATGTAAAATCTCATCTCAAAAGGTAGATTCGATTTTGTAAAACACATCGTATTTGGGCTCTGCAACCACCAGAGTTAGTATCCTATGTTGAGGATTTAGAATGCCAACTCAGAGACATTGAGAGAAGTGTCTATAACATCCAATTGGAGCTTGAGGTAAATTCAATAAGAGGACGATTGTAATTTTCTTTATGTGTTTTAGTTTTTTTTTCTTTGTTTGTGTGCTTTAGTTTGTTTTTCTTTGTTTGTGTGCTTTAGTTTGTTACCCTGGTGAAGTGGCGGATAACGGTACTCCGTGACGATCAAGTTGGTTACTTCAGTTTCCTGTAATAACTGATATTCTAAGGCGAAGATATGAACAAAAATGAGATTCTAGCAAAGCTTTACAATCGATTCCCTTCACTTCCTCATAATACCATCCTTACAATCTATAAAGTGTGGTTCGAACGTATGCGATTGCTCATGAGAAATAACATACCTGCTGACATCCGTTGGTTAATCGAGGCTAAAGTACGATTGACAAGTGAGTTACCTCCAAAATTTATTGCATACATGCCTGGTTGTGGTAAAGAAAATTATGCACGAAAACGAAGAGCTCGAAGAATTTTTGTTGCTTGTCATAAGTGTGCCAGAATGAGTTGTGATAAAAAAATCATGTTCTTTAGGAATAGAGTCTGATAACTGGGAAGATAAGATTCAATTCATTAGGGATGACTTGAATAAGGAGTCATTGGATGATATCCTTTTGTCTCTTGAAACATATCCCAGTGGATATGTGCAAGGAGCGATTCTCCAGTTATGGTCATTATTCCAGAAAGAGCATGCACGATATAGTCTCGGGAATCTGACTATAAACGACCACGTTTGCCAGTTTATAAGAAAACTGGATGGGAAGCCTATTCTCGACCTATAGAGGGCGTTCAAGCCGTTTCTGGACGTAAAACCAGAGGAAGATGTGAGCCACAGTCACAATTACCCGTAAATATCTTTTTACTTCATTATTGTTTTATTTTATTATTGTTTTATCATTTGCATTATTGTCTTTAATAATTTTATTTTATCATTTTTTCTTTTTACTGTTTGATTTTTGACTCTCGAGCCATGTGCTTTACACGTTAATTGACACTGATATGCTACCTCGTACACAGCTGTAACCCACTGTCACCAAGATTATTAAATATGATTTTTTTTCAAGCACTCACAAATTATTTTTGAGAAATATTCCAATGGCAGCTACTCCCAATAGACAATTCAATAACATTTGTGTGCTTTCTGGATTTAACTATGGCAAACATAAAGAGTTCGTTAAGGCAGCCATAGATCTTGGTCGAAACATAGCAGAGAGAAAATTACACTTGGTGTATAGAGGAGGTAACCGAGGGTTATCAAAATTGGTCTCAGAAGTTGCTTTTGTCAGAGGAAACCAAGTGTTAGGCATCATCCCAAGAGCCCTAAAACCTTTGGGCAGTTTGTCTGACTCACCGACTGGAGAAGAGTTAGTCGTCTCAGGTATGCAAGAAAGAATAACTGAAATGCTTAATCATACTAATGCTTTTATTTTCCTTCTAGGAGATCGCGCAACACTAGAGGCACTTATTACACTAGCATCTTAGGCCCATCTGCACATTCACCAGAAACCTATCGGTTTGTTAAATGTCAATAACTTTTATGATGGCTTCATCGCCTTTTTTAACCATGCAATAAAAAACTATTTCATTCCTTCCACAACGAAAAAATTTTTTATTTGTGCACACACTGCTAATGAGCTACTTAATCTGTTACTAGCTTATAAACTGGAGCCAGACCCCTAGACCTTTGTGTTGGAGCGTCCAAATAATGATGGTAACAATAGCCGCAGTAAAAAGTACAAATTAGATTTAACTCTCCGCTTGTAAATATTTTCTTTTGTGTTGCACCACCCAGGTGATATCTTCTAAACTCTACTTTTTTTCCTTTCAAACATTGAGGACAATGTTTCGTTCTGGTTAGAGGGAGAGAATAGTCGACAATTGTGGAATGTTGGTTAAGTTTTTACTAATTTTTTATTATAGAGACGAACTGTGGCTAACTTTTTGTGTTGAAGATGGTTGAATATAAAATGTAGTTACTCTAGAAATGCATTTTCTTCATTTAAAAAAAACAAAAAATTAAAAATAAATTCCAGACATTTTCTTTTTCTTTATTAAGCTTTGACAATTATTTTTTTTTCTAACTTTTTCTTTCTAATTTCTCCTTTATAAATATACACTTTCAAATTTTTGAGTTGAAGATGGCGGAATATGGAGTGTAGTGCGTCTAGAAACGCATTTTCTTAGTTAAAAAAAAATCATTTTCTTTTTCTATCATTTTAATTGTAACTTTTCTCATTAGTTTTTCTGCATCATTTTCACATTTCTGCATGCATATTTTCCTTTCATGTTTAGAATAGGTTGGGGGGTAGAATGTTGTTTGAAAAAAAAAAGTTGTGTGATTTGTTTTAACATTGGATGACATGATGAATTTCAAATTTTAGTATTTGTATTATCTTTATTCTTAAGTGATGTTACGCTATGTTTGCTACTCTACATGTTGATGTCGGAGACAAATATGAGTTGCTTGAAGGAATGAACATGTCATAATAAGTACCAAGTGAGTTTTTAAGCCTATCATTTTTTTTGGAGAGTAATCTTTTTGCCTATTCTTCATACAGTTTAGCAGTTTATTATTTTATACACGATCTCTAAATTTCTTTTGAGTTAACCCTTAAAAAAAATTGTAAAATTAAAAAAAAGAAAAAAAAGAAAAGAAAAAAATGTGTGTTGCTATATCCGGAGGTCCATCTAACTAGTAGATATGAAAGATTATTTAGAGCCCTAAAAGACGATAGAAATGCCATCTTTGATCCGTTTGAGCCTTTCTAGCCATTCATTTTGTGAAATACCCATAGTTAACCCTTTTGAACCTTAAAAAAAAACTTTTTCTTTGTCAAACTTATCATCTTGACCCACTCCGATTTGGAGTATTATCCGATATCTTACAAGTTCCATCACCTATTTATGTTTGAGAAAAATGTAAATAATTATTTTGTTCAGTAAAGTTGTGCCAAACAAAAGCAAAAAGAAAAAATTGTTGTTAAAAAAAATAAATAACAATAATAGGTGAAATCCACCTTGCAACTTTCAAAAAAAAAAGAAAAAAAATCTCTACATTTTTCTCAAACATACACTTTGTTTTCTTTATTTCCTCTATTTTGTTAGCTATGTCCCTAGCATACGTTACGTCTTAATAAAAATCCTTCTTTATTTTAGGGAACTATAGTTTGAAGTAGAAGCTAGTTATATGGGCTACAAAGATGTAGTGGTACATATAAAAATAAATAAATAAATAAGTTGGGTTGACTAGCATTTTTCTTTGAATTGAGATCGTATTATTTCTAAGCTAAGGGCATATTTCTTTCATCTTGGTGAGAACGTGTGACATTACTTCTTTATTATTTTCTCTCAAATCCAGCATTCATTGAAGTGATTATTTTTATTGGGTTTAATTTCCTTGTGAGAGTGTCACTACTTCCAGTGAGATTTTGGGGTTTAACATGTCATTCTTGAAAATAGCTGTGACAAAATCTACTGGGTTGATTCATGTAGATGGTTGATGTGGGTGTGATGTTTCTTTAGACTGGAGATAATGCTTATATTTTTATTTGATTACTATCATTAGTCTGATTGAATAAACATGATTGTTAAAAAAAAATCATTTTGGATTTGAATTTTGTTTTCACTTTATTTGCTAGGGACTAACAATAAGCTGGTTTGAGGGTGTATTGAGTGTTAGAAAATGTATATTTATAAATGAGAAAATCGTCATTTTACACTTCAAATCTTACTAACACCCTTACTTTTATGTATTTAAGCTTCTTGTGATTTAATTACGTGTGTTTTATTTTAATTAAGTATTTTATATATTTTAGGGGCATCATGGTCATTTCACAATGAACGAGAGATCAGACGGTAAAACAGACATCACTTTTGAACTCAGAACAGTCGAAAACCTTAGGAGAAGCATAAAAGGAAAAATGTCATTGTTCACATGTATGGTACCATTCACATGTACGGTATTGTCCATGTTATTGTTCATGACACTGTTCACATATACAGAACGATGACATGGCATTGACCGATGATGTGGCATTGACTGATGAGGTGTCATGATTCTATTGGACTAAAATTCTTATGTACTGTTGATCGATAACGTGGCAGCATATCAGTGGACCAAAAATCGCGCGTACGGTACATGCATATACATAGGATTATTTTCAACCAAACCGTGTTACTGTTCAAACCGCGTGGTTAAACCGCGTACTATTGACTAATGACGTGGCACAATCTTGAGCGTCCAAACTGTTTTTAAATCGATGGCCATGATTTACTCAATGTATCTATAAAAATGGGACCTCTCCCCTCTAATTTGGCATCTACGAATTTATTTTTGGGCTCCATTTTCTGTAATTTCTTCTTCATCTTGTATTTTCTATGTATTTTAATAAATTTCTATTTTACCCTTAATTCAATTATGAGTAACTAATTTTTTTTCAAGCTTGGGTTGAAGGTGAAGTCTCAACATGTGTCATTGACTTTATTTGGTAAATTTATTTTCTCTTCCCCTCTAGTTTTTGTGGATGTTTTGACTTCTCATCGATAAATAATAATAATCTTGTCTAGATACCGTCCTGGTTTCACCGGCTCCCTAGTACAAGGTTATTATTATTTGGCACGATAAGCCCTTAGCACCATATTGATTAGAGTGTGGTTCATGAGGTGTGGATTCCCCCCTCATGATTTAATTAACACTAATAAAGAATATTTAGCTCATGGTGCATGTTGATACGGATCTAGATACCCAAGTGCGGCATTTCAATATATTTCACTTCAATTTATTCTCGTCATTTTAATTTAAGTTTTAGAATATTCCAAATCATCTTTACCATAAATCCAACCACCCATTTAGAAAAATTAATTCCACACACAATTAAAATCTACCTCCTCGTGGGATCGACACTCGTCACCATTGATCTATTCTATAATAGATTCGTGCACTTGAGAGTTCAATAAAATTTTCACAACACTAACCTCATATGCCACAAAATAGTTTTGTGACGTCTAAATTCTGGTTTGACACAGTAACATCACCTGTAACAACTGAACCTTGAAGTATATACAGACCATTGCTCTTATTTCCTTTCATCACCACAATTGACCACTTCATAACTTTTAAGGTTCCTAATTCAAGCTTAACTATACACCCCATTTTATCCAGTACCCAAATTGGAAATTTTAAAAGAAATGAATTCAATGCAAGTATCATTATCAGCATAAATGGTTATGTTTTAATTTGTTTTATTTTTTGAAAGAGAATTTGTTTTACATTAGTATTAAAGTAAAAAACAAATTAACCTTATATCTTTCATGGCCTTATTGGATTAACTTGAAAGATTTTCTTGCTCTTTTTTTAGCTAAAATCTCAAAAGTTGATGAGGCATTTTTAGAAGCCCAATAAATTCCTTTTACTTCAAATTCGTATAAATTTTAAGTAGAGGTTAGAAGGGAAACAAGTAAATCTTTTGATTCTTCTGAAATTTACACAACAAATATAAAAATTTCTAAAGCTTCTCTCAACATTGCATCCTTCATCATGCTCACTTTCATTTTATATATTTCTTGAATTTTACAATTATTTTTTTAACCAAACATCGATCCATCTACTTTCACTCTATAGCTGATAGTATTTTCACAGGCTATAGCTTTTGTTCCACATCAACTAGAACACCTCATTATCAAACGGACCCTTAGCCTCATTTGATTTTTTGCATGAAATTAGCTTATGGTAGTTTTGTTTTACTTTTATTTATGAGAAATTATCATTGCACCACCTTTATTTTTGCCTTATGTTCATCCAACCACTACAAAATTTTAACATGTACTTTGTGTTGTGCAAATTTTATTGAATTCGTAAGTGCACGAATCTATTGTAGAATAGATTAACGGTGATGAGTGTCGATCCCACGAGGAGGTGAATTTTAATTACGTGTAGAGTTAATTTTTGAATTGGGTGGTTGATTGGATTTGTAGTGGAAGTGATTTAAATTATCCTAGAATTTAAATGGGAATGGCGGAATTAAATTAAGGTGAAAACTATTATAATTGAAGCGCTTGGGTATCTGGATCCGCATCAATATGCACCATGGGCTAAATATTTCTTATTAGTGCGAATTAAATCATGAGGGGGGAATCTACACCTCATGAACCACACTCTAATTAATATGGTGTTAAGGGCTTATTGTGCCAAATAATAATAACCTTGTACTGGGAAGCCGGTGAAACCAGGGCGGTATCTAGACAATGTTATTATTATTTGTCGACGAAAAGTAAAAACATCCACAATAATTAGAGGGGAAGAGAAAATAAATTTACCAAATAAAGCCCATGACACATGTTGAGACTTCACCTTTAACCCAAGTTTGAAAGAAAATTACATACTCATAATTGAACTAGGGGCAAAATGGAAATTTATTAAAATACATAGAAAATACAAGATAGAGAAGGAATTACAGAAAATAGAGCCCAAAAATGAATTCAAAGATGCTAAATCAGGGGGGGAGAGGCCCTTTTTTATAGATACATTGAGTAAATCATGACCATCGAATTAAAAACAGTTTGGACGCTCAAGATTACGCCACGTCATCAGTCAACAGTACGCAGTTTGACCACGTGGTTTGAACAGTGACACAGTTTGATCACACGGTTTGAACAGTCAACCGGCTTGAACAGTGATGCGGTTTGGTTGAAAATAATCCTGTGTATATGCATGTACCGTACGCGCAATTTTTGATCCACTGATATGCTGCCACGTCATCGATCAACAGTACATAAGAATTTTAGTCCAATAGAATCGTGACACCTCATCAGTCAATGCCACATCATCGGTCAATGGCACGTCATCGTTTCATATATGTGAACAGTGTCATGAACAGTAACATGGACAATATTGTGCATGTGAAAAGTACCGTACATGTGAACAATGACATTTTTCCTTTTATGCTCCTCCTAAGGTTTTCGACTGTCCTGAGTTAAAAAGTGATGTTTGTTTTGCCGTCTGATCTCTCATTCATTGTGAAATGACCATAATGCCCCTAAAATATATAAAATACTTAATTAAAATAAAGCACACATAATTAAATCACAAGAAACTTAAATACATAAAAGTAAAGGTGTTAGTAAAACTTGAAGTGTAAAATGACAATTTTCTCCTTTATAAATATATATTTTCTAACACTCAACACTTTGCACCACCTTTCTTTTCACATTTGTATCAACTAGCCACTTTTGCATTAACCCTATTAAATAATTTTAATAAAATAATAATTTTACCCCCAAATAAATTAAAAGACCATTTTATTTTATAAAAACTTTAAAAAATAAAAAATATAATGATAAAAATATCCCTAAATTTAATAAAAATAATCCCAAAATTAGAATTTTTATTTTTAATAAAAATTATTTTAATATAAAATTATAATTATAAAAATAATTGCAAAATTTTGGGATTTAATAAAAATCCCCTAAATTATTAAAATTTTAGGATTTATTCTTTTAAGAAATAAATTCAGTTATTTTAATAAAATTTTACAAAATTATAATTTTTAATAAATAAATTCATTTATTTTTATTAAAATTTTGTAAAATTATCATTTTTAATAAAAAAATAATTAAAATTTTGTAAAATCTAAATTTAGTAAAAATTAGTTGAGCACCTCTATTTGGGATTTATTTTTTTATTAAATTTAGGGATATTTTTATGATTATAATTTTTAATTTTAAAAGTTTTTAAAGATAAAATAGTCTTTTAATTTATTTGGGGGTAAAATTATCATTTTATTAAAATTATTTAATAGTGTTAATGCAAAAGTGGCTAGTTGATACAAATGTGAAAAGAAAGTTGGTGCAAAGTACATGTTAAAATTTTATAGTGGTTGGATGAACATAAATAAAAATGGTGAAATGATAATTTTTCTTTATTTATTTATTTATTTATTTGGAGGTGTTTTACTTTCAAGTATGCCAGGAGCAGAGGCGCAGGTAACTAAGCCATGTTCAAGTGACTAAGTGTGCCAGATGGCTCATACATGGCCCAGCGGAAATCCTACTTGCAGTTAGAAATAAAAGATGAAAATCAACAAAATTGATGGCTTGTAGCCGATTTCTTGCAGTTGAAATAAAAGATGGTCATCTTAACATAAACATCAAGCACAATAGAGAATTAAGGACATTGTAAGCAGAAGAATCACTAGCTGATTTTGCTTGAAATACAAGATTACAGAAAGTGCGTGAAATCTTAGTTTACGTGCTACATGATTACTTATTCAAGTTCAGTCATCACCCATCAGCTGTGCGATTAGTTGCAAAAAAAAAAAAAAAAAAAAAAAAAAACTCAAGAAAATTTTCTATCAGGCCATATCGTGTTTGTTAATTAATCTTGACATAATTAACTTAATTATTTAATCTTGACATAATTAACTTAAGTATTTAATCTTGACATAATTAACTTAACTATTCTCCATACTCAACTGCAGCTTTCCCATTAAATTAAGTTGGTTGCTTACTGAACATGATCAAACCCTCCTACCATTTACAGCATTTCTACTTTTGCTTGCATGTATTGTTCATGAACAAGGATTTGTTTGGTCATTTCTTATGAATGAAAGCCATATACTAGGTACATTGATTAGGATAAAGAGTAAGAAACGACTATACATTCTTAATTTGGAATAGAAACTAAGCAAACCAAACCAGACTCCTTGCTGCTTCTGTTTTATGGGGGCCGATGATGAACCAAAAGTAAGAAGCCAAATAAATATCAAAAGAAAATTTTCAGTTTTAAGGCATAGTAGGGATCGCAAAAGATATCAGCAAAGATTCCGTGTCACATGAAAAAAAGCTTCAAGCCCGAGTCCTAATAAAGTTAACTTCATTGTGGCAATTAAAATGATACTAATTAAGAAAAAAAATTAAAATTTTAAAGTGCAACAAAAATAAAAAGGTAATGTGTAATTTCATGGGCAAATAATAGCCAAATACGTGATAGTAATAGTTTGGTTTCTATAATATTGCCGGCTCATAACCGCTGGATATAAGGTTTTATTATTAATATATTCCAAGTCAAAAGCTCTCTACTCCCTAAAACTAATAACAGTAAATGGACTATAACTAGAAAAGGTATTCGAACTTTAAGCAAAGAACTATCATTCTCCTAAATTAAAAGGGTGTCTAAATTATGTCATTATCGATTTGTTTATGTTAACTTTAGATTGACAGCTGCGGTTGAGAACGAAAAATAGTCTCAAGTGATGTTAACATTACAAGTCATATGACATTAACAATCTCTAAATAGGCCTATCTTTATTTGTTAGTTTCTAATTAAGCAGAGTAAGTAAAGGTTTAAATCTAATTTCACCTGGGGGCAGGGGAAGCCACATATTGAAAGGTGTAGAACAAGTTGATCATTAACATATATGGGTTCTGTTACAATGAAGAATTATAGTCAAAATGTCAGCATTCTGGTTGTTGCAACAACAATTGTTTTTGCTTCAATCACGGCTACCTGCGGCTCTACTGCTACAATTCCCAAAGATTTCTCCGCTGCTGTTCTCATTAGAGTTGAAAAATACGGCAGAGGAGATTTTAGGACCATACAAGGAGCCATTGATTCTGTACCAGATAATAACTCAGAATTGGTTTTCATTTCGGTTGCCCCAGGAATTTACAGGTCAATAATTAAATGTTACATCTCTTCTTTTATATATTTTCAATTGAATTTTTTTCGTTTCAATAACTAGAACTCATCACACAATTTCTTCTATATGTTTACATGTGCTTGGTCATATATATGCAGAGAAAAGATTATTGTGCCTGCTAATAAGCCTTTCATAACAATCAGTGGCACAAAGGCATCTCACACCAAAATAACATGGAGTGATGGTGGCTCCATCCTTGATTCTGCAACTTTCACTGTGTTGGCTTCTCATTTTGTTGCGCGATCTCTAACGATTCAGGTACGTATTTGCTTTGCAGTATTCGTATATGATCAAGTCCTTGATTGCTAGATATCATTTACGTATATAACTTATACCTTGATAAATTAATATGTTACAGAACACATATGGATCATACGGCAAAGCAGTTGCGCTAAGAGTCTCTGCAGATAGAGCAGCATTTTACGGCTGCAGGATTCTGTCTTACCAACATACACTGCTAGATGACACTGGAAATCATTATTATAGCAAATGCATCATCGAAGGAGCAACGGATTTCATCAGCGGAAATGCTAACTCCCTCTTTGAAGTGAATACTCATTCTCATTACGCTACCTTAATTTCCAACATGAACACTTAATTAATTTTCACAACATTGACTCATGACCTTAATTTGCAGAGATGCCTTATACATTCTCTTTCCACGCGGGGCGGTGCTATAACTGCTCAGAAAAGAGTGTCATCAGAGGAAAACACTGGATTCACTTTCTTGGATTGCAAGATTTCCGGCGTTGGTAAGGCAGTGCTTGGAAGGCCCTGGGGTCCTTATTCTAGGGTTGTGTATGCCCTGACTTACATGTCCGATGTGATACTGCCCCAAGGATGGAATGATCTGAACGACCATGCCAAGCAGAAGTATATCATTTATTCAATTAATCTGCTTTAATAGTATGTGTGCCAAATTGAAATTAACCACACACAGGCCAGGTGTTTAACTTGTTTCATTGTTTTTGGTGTGTTGATTTTGCAGAAAGTCGTACTACGGTGAATACAGGTGTTCGGGTCCGGGAGCTGATAGATCAAAAAGGATTGCTTGGTCAAACAGCTTATCAGATGTTGAAGCATCTATGTTCTTGTCCAAGGACTTGACTGGTGGGGGAGCTTGGCTTAGAAATGCAGCTCTCAAATTCAAGGATGATTTCACAATTAATGATGCAAACACTAAAGGGAATAGATAGCATTTTTTGTTCGTTTCTGATTTGTTTCATTTCACTTAATTTTTGTATTACATTTTAAAAATAGGTATAAATAATTATTCATTCATTCTTTAAAATTTTGATAACTAATAAAGAGAGTAATATTATCCAAGACTTGTAACCATGGGATAATTGCGTAGATCATCAAACAAATCACAATGTTATAAAACACAAATGGAATACCTGCTTGTAGTCAAGGGTGGACCCAGGACTTATAATTATCCAGGGCTAAAAGCAAACATAAAAATTTATAAGTAAAAAGAAATACATTAATTTAGGGGGAACACTAAGAACTCTATCCCCATAAAGATGTACTATAAACAAAAATAATTATAAAAAAGAGTAGAAAACAAAAAACAATTTAAATATCAAAAAACTATTTTTCAATTATGGAATCTGACATTTCAACCTATAATAACATGTAATTATATAAAGATTAATAAATCAATTAAGAATCCCAAACTAAAATAGATTAACATATGTAATTACAATCAATTAAAAATTACAAGTAAAACTTTTATGTTTGAAATCAAGTACTAAATTACCATGCTTAATAAATTAAACGATTAAAATTTATTCATCCATTCAAATTATAAAAGTATTATTAGTTAAAAGTTTTAATAATAAATTAAACCCAATTCAGTAAAAAAGTACTTGGATGTAGTTGTTTCTTTGTCAAGTGCTATTTCTCTTTTTAAAGAACTAGATGTTGATAATACTTTTATCAAAAGCTCCTTAAAATATTCAAATTTTATTTTCTAACTTGTCCTCCTAGTTAATGGAACTAAAAAATAAAGTCTGAAAATTCATATAAAAAATTTATGAAAATGTTGATAATTGTTACTATATGTTGTTTTTATAAGTATTTTTAATATCATTGATGATGTTATATTACATTGACATACTTTTTTTTCAATTAGAAGTTTTTTAAAATAAATTAAAGCAGTAATAAAATTTTAGCTCCCTAATATTTACAATCTATTCAATAAATATATAATTTAATCATTTTATAAAATAAGTCACTATTTCAATTGAAAATAATATAATTGAATTCGGGACATATTTGAATATAAAATAAAAACTCTATTGTTATACTAAATTGATGAAATCGTAAGGGCAATTGAATTAGGGACATATATGAAAAACATAAAAAAATCTATCATTTTACTAAATTAATAAAAACATAAGGGATAAAAAAGATTTTTTCTGGAGCCCGGTCTAGCCCACGCATAGATCCGCCACTGCTGGCAGTCTTATTATTATAGTCCTTACAAGTACCCATATTTTTTAAAATGTCGATTCGGAGTTTTACAACATTGTAAAAGGCTTTCACAATTTTATAAAATCCTAAATCTATATTTTAAAAAATGAGGACATTCTCATTTAAGAGTCATGGGCGTGCGGTAATAGTTCCATATTCATTTGAATCAACCTATATGCTCCAATTTTTAATAAGATTCCAGCAAGAAGCGTACAATAAATGTTGCCACAAATATTATGAATATTGTTCTTCATTGTAGCAGAACTCATGTTGAATTGATGATCAACTTTTTTCGTGTTGATGGAGTTGTAAGGGAATAGACTCTTGAATTAACAAAATTAGTCACAGAAATTGCTGATGCATTAAGGTTAATTTGTACACCTTTTTATATTAGACCTGCCCAAGTTATATGACTTGTAATGTCCACATATCTTAATGATACTTTTCCATTCTCAGGCCCCAAATTTCAATCTAAAGTTAACATAAACAAATAGATATTGGTTCAATACAGATACCCTTTAATTCAGAAGAATGATCTTTCCCGTAAGTCTAAATACCGTTTTTAGTAATAGTCCATGCTGTTAGTTGTCTCAAGCACTTGTCGGCTCTTTACATTATATCCGACGGTCGTGAGATAGCAATAGGAACTACAATTAGTATTTCTAAATTTTATACTTATAATGGCCAAAATACCATTATAACAATTAAAGGGGTAGTTGGCTATCATTGCCCATGAAAATTATAAATTGATTTTTATAAATTTATTAAACATTTAAATTTTATTTCTTTGCATCATTTTTATTATGACAATTATGTGGCATATGTGTAGCTATCCCTCTTATATATGACAATGAAACGATATGATAAATAAACATACACATGATATCTTTTAACATTATCCGGGTTTAACTCGGATGAAAATAATTAGCTTCACTACTAAATCGAAATATTCATTTAGGTTTTACTTCTTTGGTAATTAATTTTGGGGTGAGCATAATTTTAAATGGAATGTTTGTAAAATTAATTACGTGATAAAATGCAAATTCAACCTCTAGTGGGCCAAAAAAAATCATCGTCGGGCCTAGAAAGTTCATGACCCATTGGGTCCAAAGGAACTATATATGTGCATGGCAAAAAGAGTCGGCCCAATTTTAGCCTAATTGACCTGACCATAATTTTTCGGGATTTGCCCTAAATTTAAGGGTTGGGCTTGAGCCTAAAAATTAGGACTTTATTAAGTTCGAGTCGAGATTCAGGCCCTACCTGACCTAGCCGACCTGATCTGAATTCAAAAATAAAAAATATAAAACATAATTTTAGATTATGTTTATTTTATTATTTATATAATTATATGGTTGAGATTTTGAGTAATTTTTATGTTTATGCTAAATTCTAATATACATGGGAGGTTATGTCCCTTTTTTATTTTATTTGTATAATTTTATATAAAAAATTTCATAAAATTTTTAAATTTTTTATTTAAGTAATTAAAATAAAAAGCCTACAAAAATAAAAAAAAAGCCTGATTAAGTTCGGGGAAAGATTGAAGCCCTACCTGGGCTGGCCAACCTGAACCGAATTCAAAAAAAAAATGATTTTACTTGTATAATTTTATAAAACATAATTTTGGATTATATTTATTTTATTATTTATATAATTAATGGTTGAGATTTTGAGTAATTTTTATTTTTATGCTAAATTTTAATATATATGGGAGGTTGTCCCTTTTTTTAAATTTTAATTACTTAAATATAAAAAAATCTTTAAAAAATTTATGAAATTTTGCATGGACAAAAGTCCGACCCGACCCGAAATTCAATGATCAGAATCTTTTTCAAGTTGAGCTTTGTATTTTTTTGATCGGGTCGGGCTCAGGCTTGACCAATTGCCATCCCTAATCATATACATGTGAGTTTGATTGTAAAATGTACAAATGAGTTTCAGTAAGAATTGTGATAGTTGATCCTTCAATTTATCTTTAAAATCCCTGACTTTTTTATTTATTTTATTTATTTTTTAAATCACCTTCCTTCAATATATGAGACAATCATCCACTCCATGGGAGGTTTGTTGAGTGTTAGAAAATGTATATTTATAAAGGAGAAAATCATCATTTTATATTTCAAATCTTATTAACACCCTTACTTTTATGTATTTAAGTTTCTTGTGATTTAATTATATGTGTTTCATTTTAATTAAGTATTTTATGTATTTTAGGGGCATCATGGTCATTTCACAATGAACGAGAGATCAGACGGCAAAACGGACATCACTTTTGAACTCAAGACAGTCGAAAACCTTAGGAAGAGCATAAAAAGAAAAATGTCACTGTTCACATGTACGGTACTATTCACATGTACAGTATTGTATATGTTACTGTTCACGACACTGTTCACGCATAAAGAACGATGACGTGGCATTGACTGATGATGTGGCATTGACTAATGAGGTGTCACGATTCTATTGGACTAAAATTCTTATGTATTGTTGATTGATGACGTGGCAGCATGATAGTGGACCAAAAATTACGCGTACGGTACATGCATATACACGGGATTATATACAACTAAACTGTGTCACTATTCAAGCCGCCTGACTGTTCAAACTGCGTACTATTGACTGATGATGTGGCGCAATCCTGAGCGTCCGAAATGTTTTTAATCCGATGACCATGATTTATTCAGTGTATCTATAAAAAGGGGGCCTCCCCCCCTAATTTGGCATCCCTGAATTCATTTTTGAGTTTCATTTTCTGTAATTTCGTTTCCATCTTATATTTTCTACGTATTTTAATAAATTTATATATTACCCCTAGTTTAAATATGAGTAGTTAATTTTCTTTCAAGCTTGGGTTGAAGATGAAGTCTTAACATGTGCCATGAGCTTTATTTGGTAAATTTAATTTCTCTTCCCCTCTAATTATTGTGGATGTTTTGACTTTTCGTCCACAAATAGTAATAACCTTGTCTAGATACCGCCCTGGTTTCACCGGCTCCCTAGTACAAGGTTATTATTATTTGGCATGATAAGCCCTTAGCACCATATTAATTAGAATGTGGTTCATGAGGAGTGGAATCCCTCTTCATGATTTAATTGGCATTGATAAGAAATATTTAGCCCATGGTGCATGTTGATGCAGATTCAGATATCCAAGTACGTCATTTCAATAGATTTCTCTTCGATTTATTCTCACTATTTTAATTCAAAATTTAGGATAATCTAAGTCACTTTCACCACAAATCCAACCACCCTCATAGAAAATCAATTCTACATATAATTAAAATCCACCTCCTCGTGGGATCGACACTCGTCACCATTAATCTATTCTACAATAGATTCATGCACTTGCGAGTTCAATAAAATTTGCACAACAAGATTCTACCTGCATCCGTGTCCTTAGTAGAAAAATCAAATCTTCGAATCGAATACATCCCTTTTGATTGATTGAGATCCTAAAATTATTATTATTATTATTATTATAAAGTTGCAAGGAAATCAGTATTAATGGATGATTTGTATTCACCAACAATTTACAATTTTACATTAAGGATCTCCCTTCTTATTTGAAATAAAAAGGCCTCAAGTCCATAATTTTTTTTATCTAAGTAATTTAAATTTGTAAAAAAATGGACAGAACATCCCATATACATGAACTCCAGGTCGGGTTGGTCGGGTCGAGGCAAATAGGACCTGAACCTTGACCCAAATTTAATTAGACCCTGATATTTAAGCTTGAGCTCAACCTGAAACCCCTTAAATTTGGGTCAAACCCTGAAAACTTTGGGCTGTGTCAATTGGGTAAAATTCAGGTCAGGTCTTTTTACCATTTCCAATTAATATTTTCAGTAGTAAATAAAATTCTAGTGTTACATTACATAATACATAATCAAGCTTCAACTTTACTTTGAATCTTCTAAGACACATGAGCACACCACAATAACTAGTACATCATTAATTAAATGCACAAAACAAACAAAGATAAAAAAAAATGGGACATTCGGTAACAATGTTTCTTCACTTGTTCCATTGGACTCGACATAAATATCCATGGTTTGGTAAACATTAGATACAATTTCCTTTGTGGAAGTTTCACGATCGTAAAGGATGGCTACAAAGAAGTTGAAATTTGATAAAGTTATTCAATATCTCAGCGGTACTAGTTACTAGTAATTGAAAAGGATAGAGAAATTAACAAAATAATAAAAAGGATAATTCTAATAGTAAATAAATTAATTAAGAAATGGGGTCCGGTGGTGAAACAACATTGAAAAATGTCTTTGAAAGCTCAAAAAGGTAATATATGTATGCAATAATCACTTATTCACTTAATTTTTTTTAATGCTTAAAAGTCTACTGATATATATAATAAAAAATCTACTAGAATTAAATCCCTTATATTGAGTTTACTTATCGGATAAGGGAATCAGAATGATTGACGATGTTTACCTCGCAAAATAGAGTCAGGAATCAAAATAAGAACCATAGGACCCACCACAAATTGGGAATGAAGAATGGGAGACTCATTCCCAAGGGGAGTTTGGGAATGAGTCTCCCATTCTCAGGATTGACTATTTTACCCTCCCTAAAACTCAAAATGCCCATTTTGTCCTCATTTGTAATTAATTAATATATTAATAATAATTATTAATAATTATAATTTTTGAATAAATAATCACAATAATTAATTTATTATTATTATTAATATAATAAAAAATAATAATAGTTATTATTAACTAAGGCATTTTAGTAATTTAAAACAACTAAGGGCATTTTAATAATTTAAAACAATTAAACTCATTCTGATTTCGATTTCAAGATAAAATAAATACATCAATGAGATTTCAGCTCATTTCCATTCCGATTCTTGTAGCTTGAGTAAACAATTTATTTCGATTGTCATTCCCCATTCCCATTCGAGCTCATTCTCATTCTAACTCATTTCGATTCCAACCCATTCTGATTACTAACAAGTAAATGCAGTATTAGATTATAGCTTGAGTGGCCGCATAATAAATTAAACTCTAGATTCTACTTAAGGCCCAAGTTTTGTTACAAAATCTACTTTAGCTCAGAATCTTCTGTTTTCAGAAATTATGATATTTCATTTAAAACAGATTTGTATTTTCACATGCAAATAAAGAATAATTTTATAAATTTTCGTTTTTTGTCTTGAACTTCTTTTTTAATAACTCTTTTTTAACTTAAAGGGGTATAATTTTAGCTAAGGCTATATCTGAAAATATAAAAAAACGAGTTTCAACAGGAGTTCAAAGGGGTGGCAATAGCTCCACTTGGATATAATGTCTAGTGTCAGTTTGGATATCACTTAAGAGTTAAGACTTGGACTCAGATGGAAATATATTTAGAAGATTGACCCTTATAATTTTTTTATTAAAATTTAAAATAAAAGAATTTATAACGAGTGAAATGTGTTAAAGCATATATGTTGAGATGAATCTGTATTACTACTACTGCTTTGCTTTGGAAAAAGTATATGTTTTACTTTTGTACTTAAGAAAAACAAATTAAACATATTTCTTCTCTGGCCTATTGGAAAATTTAAAAGAAATGAATTTAATGCAAGTATCACACATGTATCTGTTTGAATCTGTTTTATTTTTGGAAAGAGAATCTGTTTTACATTAGAATTTAAGTGAAAAACAAATTAACGGCTTGTATCTTTCATGCCCTTATTGGATTACGTTGAAAGATTTTCTTGCCCTTTTCTTAGCTAAAATCTCAAAATTTGATGAGGCATTTTTAGTAGCCCAATAAATTGCTTTTACTTCAAATTAGTATAAATTTTAAGCAGAGGTTAGAATGGAAACAAGTAAATCTTTCGATTCTTCTGAAATTCACACAACAAAAAAAGAAATTTCTAAAGCTTCTCTCAACGTTGCATCCTTCATCGTGCTCACATTCATTTTATATGTTTCTTTAATTTTACGATTATTTTTTTAACAAAACATCAATCCATCAACTTTCACTCTATAGCCGATAGTATTTTCCAATAGGCTGTAGCTTTTGTTCCACAACAACTAGAACACCTTATTATCGAACGGACTCTTGCTATCATTTGATTTTTTGCACGAAATTAGCGAATGGTAGTTTTGTTTTGTTTTTATTTATTTACAGTTATTTTTCTTTCAAGTATGCCAGCAGGAGCAAAAGCGCAAGTAACTAAGCCATGTTCAAGTGACTAAGAGTGCCAGATAGCTTATACATGCCCCGACGAAAATCCTATTTGCATCCACAATCTGTGTGCATGCTCTCTGTAGACTGCTGCAGTAGTTGTAGCGCCTAAAAACTGAGATGATAATTGATTAGTTACTTCGAAGTTCGAAATAAATTTAGAGTAAATTGCTTAGTTTATTTCTAACTAATAATTTTCCAAGATTTGGAGTTATTATTGATTAATTTATGATGACCAGATCTTCAAGTCAATAATTTCTTTTAATGAATTAAGGATTCGGTAGTTATGAACTAATATCATTTGGAATCGAAATATTAGAAAATAAATTTGTTAAGTCCATTTTTTATAGACTTGGCATCTTATGACAAGTCTAGTGAAGTTAAAATTTTATTTATTACATATCTTGTAATAGAGATTAATTTATTAATTTCCTAATTTAGTAATATTCCAATTCACGTAAGATTTATTTAGAGTAAGAAGAAATTGGTTCAAAAAGTAAGTTTACTAGATGTTCTAGATATTTCTTGGCTGACAAGCAAAGTAAGAATATCGAATTTATTGCGATTCAGATTCATAGAAATTATAAGAGAAAAGAAACTCTTATTTAGAAAGAATTCAAGTCTTTTAATACTTACAATTTTTGTGAAACTCAAGTGCCTATATAAAGAAAGGTATTTCACAATTGAAGGAGCACAACACAGAGCATAAAGCTTCGGCCTCCTCCACAGCGAATCCAAATTTGACACATAATATTGTGTTGATTTTTTTTCTTATATTCTTCATTCAAAGTCATATAACGAGACTATTTATTTCATCTCTGTGGAGAGTCAATGTGAATTTTAGATCATTAAACATTGAAAAATTGAAGAATTGCTATTGATCACTTTGCGAAGTGCCTTAAGGATTGTGGATCAAAAGGGGTAGCAATTATTCAAGAGAAACATATTTTGTCTAAGATTGAGTAAGTTGAATTGTGATAAACTGTAAGTAAGAGTCTTAAATTTGGTAAATTCACAGGTTGTAACATTTCAACTTAGTAAATTACTTTTCATCTGGGGTGGCCTCATGTACGTAGAATTGATTAATTCAAATCACGTAAAAATTTTCGTGTCGTTTAATTTCTGTAATTTATTGTGTTTTGAAAAATTAATTTTTTTTATGCGGATGAACAATAACAGTCAACAATATTTTCCAAAATTAATTCAGTTGTTAATTCTAAGGTTTTAAGTTTTAACTGTCTACATCTATTTGCAATAGATCTAATTTCTGAATTTAATTTATACTAATTTAATTGACCTCTACAATGCCAGAATAAATTATGAATTTAATTAACAGTTATAAATTATAAATTCATTGCATAATAAAGTAACTTAGCAAAAATGTTCCTCGCACTTGCTACTCAATACAAAACAATGTAATATCTCATGAGCAACAAAGCCAATTATCAATTTCAACATAAAATTTTCAAAAGAATGAAAGTTAATTGGATTAGTTACGAAGCAATGAGCATAGAAGAAACACGATGACTCCATTGCAATGTAAACTGAAAAATCAGAAGGATTGTACACACCCAATTGAAGTAATATCTTTCGAGATATGTGTGGATAACCTTTTTATCCCGAAAAAAAGAGGAGAAAAAAAAAAGGCTGAGTACAGCCCAAATTAATGCCCAACGTACGACGGCCGAATAAAATTAAAAGTTATTCGGCCAAACTCTTGGACAACATCCTTCCTTTTTTTTTCCCTTTTTTTTTTTCGATGGGAACTTTCATTACGAATTATGGAAGTTTTGGAGGTGATCAGAGTTAAGCCATCTGTTGTCTAACTTTATTAATTTAAGACTGAATGACTTATTATATCTATTCTTTAAGATGTAATGCATAATAAAAATTAAATGAAATAATAGCTCACATACCAACAAAAATCCCATCTATTCCCTTCAGATTTTGCATTATTGATTGTAAAGCCTTGCTTGAATTCCGTAGGTGCAAGTCTAACGAGCTTCCCCGCCAGTAATATCAGGCATGAAACTAGCGCTGCTTCAGCATATGTCTGATAAGTTGTTTGGCCGAGCAACCCATCTTGATCTATCAGCTCCCGGACCAGAACACTTAAACCCTGTTTAAGGTTGATATTTGGCAGCTGTAAATTAAAAGGTATAGCACTAAAGTATTTGATAAACATTAAGTACTATAACTTGAAAGTTAAGTTGATTTAATTTATGGCAATAGAAAAATCTATGGACCTAGTAGCAGCAGTCCTGGTAGCCATGAGTGAAGCAAAAACAATTGTAGCCAGAAACATAATGTTAACATACTTAATTGTAGCCGAACCCGTGTGCATGTGCTCAAATATATGCTTCAGTGAAGATTGAAGCAAAATTGCGCAAAATTTACTGAGGCAATTAGGTTTTTAGACCTTATTATATATGGCATGCCTGGATGAAAGTCAACAAAATTGATGGCTTGTAGCCGATTTCTTGCAGTTGAAGTAAAAGATGGTCATCTTAACGTAAACATTAAAGTACATTAGAGAATTAAGGACATTGTAAGCAGAAGCATCACTAGCTGATTTTGCTTGAAATACAAGATTGCATAACGTGTGTGAAATCTTAGTTTACGTGCTACATGATTACTTATTCAAGTTCGGTCATCACCCATCAGCTATGAGATTAGTTGCAAAAGAAAAACTCAGAAAATTTTCTATCAAGCCATGTCGTGTTTGTTAGTTATTCTTGAAATAATTAACCACTTACAGCATTTCTACTTTTGCTTGGTCATTTCTTATGAATGAAAGTCGTATACTCGGTAGTTTGATTAGGATAAAGAGTAAGAAACGACTATACATTCTTAATTTGGAATAGAAACTAAGCAAACCAAATCAGACTCCATGTAATTGACAAACCTTGTTGCTTCTGTTTTACTGGGGCCGATGATGAACCAATGGTAAGGAGCCAAATAAATGTCGAAAGAAATCACTACTAGAAAAATGGGCTACCATGACAGAGAATATCTGTCATCCGACCACTCTTATGACAGAGTTTCCATCTGTCATTGTAGCCCCTCTCACATATCTATGACAACATTTTATCTATCACATGTTCCTATGACAGTGTATATCTATCACGCATATGTCACGAACCAAACGACGTCGTTTTGCAAGGCTTTTGAGAATTAATTGGAAATTTTAGCAGGTAATTTAAATTATATTGAATTTGGTGGGCTTTTTCAAAATCTTTCATATATTAATGATTTACATTCTCTGTCATGAGATTTAAGGTTTAAAAAAATAAAATTATTATTTTTAATTTTGAAATTATAATAATACTAATTAATATTATTTAAATTCCAGAATCTTGAAATAGAAATAACAAAAGCCACATTTTAAAATTTGAATTAACTGAAATAAAAATTACGTTCAAATTCATAAAAACTATCAAATACCGAATATCACCATATACTAAAAATTTCAATTACTTGAAACTTCCAACAAATAGTATCATCAAAATACACAAATAGTATCATCAAAATACATGGTGAATCAAATCCGTAAGAATAGCTCATAAATTCTCTACAATATTCAATCACTACCCCATCATTAGAAAAACAATTAATTCGTAAAAAGAACACTAATAGTAAATTCCCAAGAGCCACCAACATCACCTGAAACACATATTACATTTAGATGAGTGCTAGAAGAATATATATTAGTGTATTGCCCACTTACAATTAACCCAATTCAAGATAAAGTATTTTTCCAAGATTACAAATTAATTAACGCACAACATCTAGCAACACAAAACCTCAGTTACATAATTAAATAAAATCCATCAAAATTCGATCCTCTTCTCTTGATTTCCCCTATTCTCCTAAAGTTTCACCATCCTTTTCTTTATTTCTACTCTCTTTTTTTAATCTTCTCTTTATTCTTCTTCCACTGTATTTGTTCAAATTTGTTGATCAATCTAAGTTCTAAACACATATATTACACTGAGACTCCAAGCAACGCAAATCCATTTAACTTGTTCATTAGGGCAAGACAATCTTGGCTAAGAAGCAGCATGTGGAAGTATTTCAAAATGACTAGAGAAAGACTTGCTCTAGAACTATGAAAATTAGCATATAAAAAGAAATAGAAAAACACTAAATAAACAAACCACCCAAAGATTTCATCACATAAAGCAAGGGAAAATTATGTGCGATTTCATCACATGAAGCAAGGGAAAAATTATTATCACATCCCACTTCACAAACTCATTACATACCTTACCTCAAGGCATTACCTCAAGAACAAATACTCTGAAAAATCACGGATATCATTTGGCCTGGAATGATCAGCAGAAAACAAAAACATTAACAAAGTGCTGCAGCAACGATATCAGAACAATTTCAAACTTAGATAGATTCTCACTTGGGGAGTCCAATATTCTCATCAAACCTTCGACTTTTATAAAATTTCACCAAATGGAGCAAACCAACTCAATCAATTTCTAGTACAATAGTGCGTATATATCATATATCAATATTGAGAACTGGTAAGTGCAACATGGTCCACAAACCAAAACATTTCCAACTAATAAAGCACAATACGTGACAAATCAAATAAAAAAAATATCTTCCAAAAAGTTCAACATGTCAATTAAGAGAAAAATTATAGGATTCATATCAGTGCATCCATAAATGGCCTAGTTTCTCTGTCAAGAAGTTAGTGATAAGCACAAGTCAAAATAAATCATTTCACTGAAATGCTAGAAGACCAAGCAAATAAGCACAATCACCACCACACAAAGCATTTGCATTTCCAAAAATGTAGTTCACAAAGATTTTACAGAAGATATCTTTCTAATAGAAAAACACAAGCACCAATCAATTGTAATGGGTTTGAGAAATACCAAAGTAGTTTTCACAGTTGAAGAATAGTCTCTCACAAAAATTTACTTTATACAAATAACTCTGGTGAATAGATTTTGCATACATTTTGGTGGACCTACCATGTGCTCAATATATTTAATAAATAAAGGTGAGAATAATAACAATACCTTAGATGTTGTATTAGCTAAGGCAAACTTTGCTTCAATCCGAACTCTCCAAAAGGCCTAGAAACAACAGAAAAATTCTTTAATTGTATTTCATTAAGAGTAAGTCAAATCAAAATCACATATACCTCTAAATTTGGTTAATTTGTCACTAAGGAAATTATTAGTGTGCCAACAAAATTGAAAGAAAGACGGGGCAGAATGTCTAGACTGTTGTAATTGCTCGTGCCTGAGCAACAACATCTCCATTCTTCTCTAACTGATTTATCTGATAAATCATAACAGTCATGTAAGATTGTTATCCAATTAATTAAGTAAACAATGTTAAAAGTTTGTATCGCCACCATCTACTCAATAAAGAACAATGAAGAAGTAAAAACAGAGAAGCCATCACTCCACACTCAAAAAATTTCTCTCACTTTCTCGCCAGCCAAACACTCATTTTCCTCTCTCAAAACCTCGTCTTACCACTCAAAACCCACTAAATTTTAGCTCAAATTCTGCCAAAATTTTACTCTAATTCAAAGATGTAGTAGCTAACTCGCTGTCTTTCTCACGTCGCCAACTCCTCGTAGTACAATCTTCTCCAATCCGACTCCACGTAAATAGCACGCTGCCACTCGCGTGTCACGAAATCGTTCCACGAAGGCCATAAAGCGGAGTCATTGGCACGTTAGTCCACGAACTCGAAGTCAGTCCTATAAGGCCATGGAGCGGCTTAATTTTTTTTCCTTTTTTTGGCATAATTTTAGGAATTTTGATAAATTTATGGTGATTGTTGTCTCTTCAAAAAAAAAAAAGAACTAATCACTTACCTCTCCTGAAAGAAGTCAGTAACAGTGGCTCGAACTTGAAGAAGATCAGTTGTTCAAGCTATAAAAGGGAAATGGGAATAGCCAGCAAGCTGTGGAGTGGGGATGAAGATGACGACAAAGACGAACAACAGCAATTTTGTTGTCGGCAAGTGTGATGGTGTATTTTTGTGTGATTCGGTTTGGATGTAGAAATTAGGGTTTTCTATGTGAAGTTCAAAGGAGTGTCCAACACTTAGAATTTTTTTTAAAGGCTTCAAGACACGGTGTCGTTTAATGCCCAGATTGGCCAATCTTAAACTCACCGTTTCATTGCTATATAATATGCTATCATGTGTAAGTGACAGATAAAGAAACTATCACAAATTTATCATGCCTTATTGATATATAAAAATTCTGTCACATATGTGTCATATATTTGTGATAAATGACTAATTTTCTAATATCTATCACAAAAATTCTGTCATAATAGCCTGTTTTTCTAGTAGTGAATTTTTCAGTTTTAAGGCAAAAGATATCAGCAAAGATTCCGTGTCACTTGAAAAAAGCTTCAAGCCTGAGTCCTAAGAAAGTTAACTTCATTGTGGCTATTAAAAATGATACTAATTAAGGAAAAAAATTAAAATTTTTAAGTACAACAAAAATAAAAAGGCAAATGTGTAATTTCATGGGCAAATGATAGCCAAATACGTGATAGTAATAGTTTGGTTTCTATAATATTGCCGGCTCACAACCGCTGGATATAAGGTTTTATTATTAATATTTTCCCAGTCAAAAGCTGTCAACTCCCTAAAACTAATAACAGTAAATGGACTATAACTAGAAAAGGTATTCAAACTTTCAGCAAAGAACTATCATTCTCCTAAATTAAAAGGGTATCTAAATTATGTCATTATCTATTTGTTTATGTTAACTTTAGATTGACAGCTGCGGTTTAGAATTAAAAATAGTCAAGTCTCAAGTGATGTTAACATTACAAGTCAAATGACATTAACAATCTCTAAATAGACCTATCTTTATTTGTTAGTTTCTAATTAAGTAGGGTAAGTCAAGGTTTATATCTAATTTCATCGGGGGGCAGGGGAAGCCACATATTGAAAGGTGTAGAAAAAGTTGATCATTAACATACATGGGTTCTGTTACAATGAAGAATTATAGTCAAAATGTTAGCATTCTGTTTGTTGCAACAACAATTGTTTTTGCTTCAATCATGGCTACCTGCAGCTCTACTGCTACAATTCCCAAAGATTTTTCCACTGCTGTTCTCATTAGAGTTGAAAAATACGGCAGAGGAGATTTTAGGACCATACAAGAAGCCATTGATTCTGTACCAGCTAATAACGCGGAGTTGGTTTTCATTTCGGTTGCCCCAGGAATTTACAGGTCAGTAATTAATTGTTACGTCTCTCCTTTTATATATTGTCAATTGAATTTTGTTGGTTTGAATTGCTGGAACTCATTAAACAATTTCCTCTATATGTTTACATGTGCTTGATCATATATATGCAGAGAAAAGATTATTGTGCCTGCTAATAAGCCCTTCATAACAATTAGTGGCACAAAGGCTTCTCACACCAAAATAACATGGAGTGATGGTGGCTCCATCCTTGATTCGGCAACTCTCACTGTGTTGGCTTCTCATTTTATTGCAAGATCCCTAACGATTCAGGTACGTATTTGCTTTGCAATATTCGTATATGATGAAGTCCTTGATTGCTAGCTACCATTTATGTATATAACTTATACCTTGATAAGTTAATATGTTACAGAACACGTATGGATCATACGGCAAAGCGGTTGCGCTAAGAGTGTCTGCAGATAGAGCTGCATTTTACGGCTGCAGGATTCTGTCTTACAACCATACTCTCCTAGATGACACTGGAAATCATTATTATAGCAAATGCTACATTGAAGGAGCCACAGATTTCATCAGCGGAAATGCTAACTCCTTCTTTGAAGTGAGTACTAATTCTCATTAGGCTACCTTAATTTCCAAGATAAACAATTAATTAATTTTGTTTCACAACATTGACTCATGACCTTAATTTGCAGAGATGCCTTATACATTCTCTTTCGACGTGGGGCGGAGCTATAACTGCTCAGAAAAGAGTGTCATCACAGGAAAACACTGGATTCACTTTCTTGGACTGCAAGATTTCAGGTGTTGGTAAGGCAGTGCTTGGAAGGACATGGGGTCCTTATTCTAGGGTTGTGTATGCCCTGACTTACATGTCCGATGTGATAGTGCCCCAAGGATGGAATGATTTGAACGACCATGCCAAGCACAAGTAAATCATCTATTCAATTAATCTGCTTTGATAGTATGTGTACCAAATTGAAATTAATCACACACAGGCCAGGTGTCTAACTTGTTTCCTTGTTTTTGATGTATTGATTGTGCAGTAAGTTGTACTACGGTGAATATAGGTGTTCGGGTCCGGGAGCTGATGGATCAAAAAGGGTTGCTTGGTCAAACAGCTTATCAGATGCTGAAGCATCTATGTTCTTGTCCAAGGACTTGACTGGTGGAGGGGCTTGGCTTAGAAATGCAGCTCTCAAACTCAAGGATGATTTCACAATTAATGATGCAAACACTAAAGGGAATAGATAGCATTTTTGTTGGTTTCTGTATTGTTTCATTTCACTTAATTTTTGTGTTACAATTTGAAAATAAATGTAAATAATTATTCATTCATTCTTTAAAATTTTGATAACTAATAAAGAGAGTTATATTATGGTTCAATATAGATACCCTTTAATTCAGAAGAATGATAATGTCTTTCCTGTAAGTTTAAATACTGTTTATAGTTGTGGTCTATGCTGTTAGTTGTATCAAGGAGTTGTCGGCTCTTTACATTATATCCGACGGTCGTGAGATAGCAATAGGAACTACAACTAGTATTTCTAAATTTATAGTTATAATTGCCAAAATATTATTATAACAATTAAAGGGGTAGTTGGCTATCATTGCCCATGAAAATTATAAATTGATTTTTTATTTTTATATTTAACATTTAAATTTTATTTCTTGTCATCATTTTTATTGTGACAGTTATGTGGCATATGTGTAGCTCTCTCTCTTATATATGACAATAAAACGATATGATAAATAAACATACACATGATATCTTTTAACGTTATCCGGGCTTAGCCCGGATGAAAATAATTAGCTTCGCTACTAAATCGAAATATTTATTGAAGTTTTACTTCTTTGGTAATTAATTTTGAGGTGAGCATAATTTTAAATGGAGTGTTTGTAAACTTTAATTGCGTGATAAAACACAAATTCGACCTCTATTAGACCAAAACAAAATCATCCCCGGGTCTAGAAAGTTCATGACCCATTGGATTCAAAGGAACCATATATAGGAATGACAAAAAGAGCCGACCCCAATTTAGCCTAATTAACCTAATCAAAATCTTTCAAGATTTGACCCGAATTTAAGGGTCGGGTTTGGGCCTAAAAAGTAGGGTCCAATTAAATTCGGGTCAAGATTCAGGCCCTACTTGGCCTGGCCGACTTGACCCGAATTCAAAAAAAAAATGATTTTATTTGTATAATTTTAGATTATGTTTATTTTATTATTTATATAATTATATGGTTGAGACTTTGAGTAATTTTTATATTTATGCTAAATTTTATTAAATATGGGAGGTAATGTCCATTTTTTAAAAACTTAATTACTTAAATGTAAAAATAAAATCTTTAAAAAAATTATGAAATTTAGCATGGACAAAAGCACAACCCAACCTAGAATTCAATGATCGGACTCTTTTTTAGGTTGAACTTTTTATTTTTTTTGATTTAGTCGGGCTGGGGCCTGACCAATTGCCATCCCTAGTTGAGATACAAGTGAAGTTGAGGAAGCCACTTTTAGAGACTATTTATTTGTGAGGTCAACTGTAAAATGTATAAATGAGCTTTAGTAAGAGTTGTGACTTTTGTATTTATTTTTAAAATCACCCTCCTTCAATAAAATGAGACAAAAATTTACACCGTGGGAGGTTCTACCTACATCCCTATCCATAGTAGAAAAATTAATTTTTCGAACTGAATCCCTCCTTTTTTTATTGATTGGGATCCTAAAATAATAATAATAATAATAATAATAATAATAATAATAATAATAATAATAATAATAATAATAATAATTATTATTATTATTATTATTATTATTATTATTATTATTATTATTATTATTATTATTATTATTATTATTTAAAGTTGCAAGGAAGTCAATATTAATGGGTGATTTTTCCATATTTACAAGGAGTTAGTATAAAAAATTACTTGCTTTCAGTTAACGAGTGATTTGTATTCACCAACAATTTACAATTTTAAATTGAGGATCTCCCTTCTTGTTTGAAATAAAATGGCCCCAAGTCCATAATTTTTTATAAGATTTTTTTATCTAAGTAATTTAAATTTTAAAAAAAATGGACTTAACCTCCTATATACATTAAAATTTAACATAAACATAAAAGTTATTCAAGGTCTCAACCATGTAATTATATAAATTATAAAATAAATATAATCTAAAATCATATCTTATAAAATTATATAAATATATTTTTTTAATTTTTGAATTTTAGGTTAGTTTGGTCGGGTCAAGACAAATAGGACCTAAACCTTGACCCAAATTTAATTAGACCCTGATATTTAAACTTGAGCTCGACCTGAAACCCTTAAATTCATGTCAAACCTAAAAAAATTTGGGTCAGGTCAATTGGGCCAAAATTAAGGTCAAGTCTTTTTGTCATTCCTGATTAATATTGTCAGTAGTAAATAAAATTCTAGTGTTACATTACACAATACATAATCAAGCTTCAACTTTGCTCTGAATCTTCTAAGACACATAGGCAAACCACAAGAACTAGTACATCATTAATCAAATGCACAAAACAAACAAAGATTAAAAAAATGAGACATTCGTTGACAATGTTTCTTCACTTGTTCCATTGGATTGGACATAAATGTCCATGGTTTGGTAACCATTAGACAAAATTTCTTTTGTAGAAGTTTCATGATGGTGAATGACGACTACAAAAAATTTAAAATTTGATAAAGTTATTCAATATCTCAATGGTACTAGTAATTGAAAAGGACAGAGAAATTAACAAAATAATAAAAAAGGATAATTCTAAAAATAAATAAATTAATTAAGAAATGGGGGGCTAGTGAAAGAATAAAAGGGATCAAATATCATCACTCCTCAGTTAATTAGATTTTGAGACCATAGAATCTTGAACTAAATTTAGTAAAGTGATCTTGCCCCATAAATGAGATCACGACATTGAAAAAAGTCTTTGAAAGCACAGAAAGGTAATATATGTATGCAATAATCACTTATTCACTTCATAATTTTTTTTAATGATGAGAAGTCCACTGATATATATAATAAAAAATCTACTAAAATTAAATCACTTAGATTATAGCTTGAGTGGCCGCATAATAAATTAAAATCTAGATTTTACTTAAGGTCAAGTTTTGTTACAAAATCTACTTTAGTCCAAAATCTTTCGTTTTTAGAAATTATGATATTTCATTTAAAAAATTTTGTATTTTCACATCCAAAAACAGAATAATTGTCTAAATTTTTGTTTTTTGTCTTGAACTTTTTTTAATAACTCTTTTTTAACTTAAAGGGGTATAATTTTGGCTAAGACTAAATCTGAAAATATACAAAACAGGTTTTAAGAGGAGTTCAAAGGGGTGGCAATAGGTCCACTCGGAAAAAATGTCTAGTGTAAGTTTGGATCTCACTTACGAGTTCAGATTTGGACTCAGATGGAAATCTATTTGGAAGATCGACCCTTATAATTTTTTTAAATAAATAATTTATTAAAATTTAAAATAAAAGAATTTATGACGAGTAAAATATGTTAAAGCATAGATGGTGAGATGAATATATATTACTACTACTATTTTGCTTTGGAAAAAGTATATGTTTTACTTTTCTGGCCTATTGCAAAATTTAAAAGAAATGAATTTAATACAAGTATCATCATCATCAGTCATCACACATGGATATGTTTTAATCTGTTTTATTTTTTGAAAGAGAATCTATTTTACATTAGTATTTAAGTGAAAAACAAATTAACCTTGTATCTTTCATGGCCTTATTGGATTACGTTGAAAGATTTTCATGCCCTTTTCTTAGCTAAAATCTCAAAATTTGATGAGGTAGTTTTTACCAGCCCAATAAATTCCTTTTACTTCAAATTCGCATAAATTTTAAGCAGAGGTTAGAAAGAAAACAAGTAAATCTTTTGATTCTTTTGAAATTCACACAACAAAAATAAAAATTTCTAAAGCTTTTCTTAACATTGCATCCTTCATCATGCTCAAGTTCATGTTATATGTTTCTTCAATTTTACGATTATTTTTTTAACCAAACATCAATCCATTAACTTTGACTCTATAGCTGATAGTATTTTCAAACAGGCTGTACCTTTGGTTCCAGTTCCACAACAACTAGAACACCTTATTATCGAACGGACACTTACTCTCATTTGATTTTTTGCATAAAATTAGCTTATGGCAGTTTTATTTATTTATTTGCAGGTATTTTACTTCTAAGTATGCCAGTAGGAGCAGAAGCACAGGTAACTAAGCCATGTTCAAGTGACTATGTGAAGGAAAAATAAGAGGAATTCAAGAAGCCATACCTTTTTCTAAGTAGTGGAATAATTAAATGTTGGATCATATTGATGGTCGGAACGAAATCACAAGTAGAAATCCTTCTCTGATCACAATATAGATGTCCTTTTTCTAATGAGTTGTTCAATATTCTTATTTGATCTTGATGAAGAAGAGAAGAAGGTGAACATTCACTCTCCACGCACACGCTCTCTCTACCTTATTATTTTTCTCTAGGAGTTTTTGCCAAAGTGAGCGGTTGACATTATATCAACTTCCTTCTTAACTTTCAAATACGCACATGGTAGCTGCAAAGTAATTACCAAGTAAGGGTGGGTTGAGTCGACCCATCATAGGTGACCCACCCATCCAACATCTCCCACTCCCACATGATGGGACACCACCGAAGCAGCAGAGTAGTGAACAAAGAGGCAATGAACAACCACATATCTTCAAGCATACAGGCAGATACACCATGTGACCACAAACATATCCTAAGAATCATCTGAGGAGCCAAAACATATCTTAATTGCTAATCTAGGCAAGAGATGTCTCAATTGCAATTGTATGTGATAAATCTATGAAATGAGAGTTATCAAGCCACTTTTAGACTTAAATTAGTAATATTTAGAGAGTCAATGATGTGCTTTTATTACATTTTAGTTAAAATTTGCATGAGTATCTATTTTAGTTTATTTTTAACTAAATTGAGTTGTTTTAGAATAATTTTTGCTTAGATTATATGCATAATTATAGGTGACTGAAAGCTCAAGTTATAACGAAGGAATTCTGTTGCACTAGACTTGTAGAGACAATGAAAGAACTTGGTTACAAAGGAATTTAAACAAGTCTGGAACATAACAGATGATGTAGCCATTGCTATAACAATCCTAGAGTAATGACATATTGGATTTCGCGTGCAACAACTAAAAGATTGCGATCTAAAGTTTCTAAAAATGGAGGATGTGCTCCACTCACTTTCGATTGCCTTAATTTTGAGTTAAAAAATGAGCACACATGAAAAGAAAAAGAAAGAGTCGTCACCCAGGGAGAATATCGAATAGAAATAACAAGAAAACAAAAATTAAGAGATAATTTTGAGGCATGTAATAGTAGATTAAAGGAATAAGCAGAGGCGAAATCACAAGGACCAAACAGACTTAAGTTCTTCTTCTTATTTTCTTGTTTTCTATTAACTTATAGGAATGTATTGGACGGCTATAACAATTTTGTTTGCTATTCTATCACAAATTATGAACTAAATTTGATTGTGGTTAAGTAATAAACGATCTTAATGGATGTTTGATTTATATGTGTCTGTTGCTCTATGTTTGTTATGGCATTTTGTCTTAATTATTTTTATTTCAATTCCTTATTTCGGCTGACCACCCATTTAGAGGATATTACCTAAAAAAGATTCTCATAAAGGTCTGACTTAGTAGAGCAAATTAAGAAAATACTTGGTTTTAGATTGGGTTTTCCAAATTGAGTAAATCTCAATTTAAATAGGGTCATTCTTGATCTAAAATTAGCGATAAACTAGATATAGGGATTCACCTTGTAGGGTAAATGAAACATATGATATTTAATGTTATATTTAATGTTGGCGTAACAATTGGTCACTATTAGGTTGCATTAGGTATAAAATATCCAACAAGTGACAACTAAGGATGCATGAGGGATTCTGCCCAGTGATGTAATAGATGTTGTAGCAACAATACTGTAATTGAAAAATAGTCAAAGTCATTTAGTGAGTTTATTCATTCAACTATTCTATTCCCATTGGTTACATCCTTGTGTTTAACGTGAGAATTTTCTTAATTGCATTTTATTTATTGTGTTTTTTTGTCTAATTAGTTCATTAGTTTCATAAATTGTCTTATTTTAATTTAGGATGAAACTGCACTGTTAAGATTACTGTAGCAAATCTAATAACATCAATCCCTGTGGAGACGGTCTGAATATTTATCAGTATATTACTTGTTGTGTACACTTGCACATTGACACCCATATCAATAGAAATCGCACACCAGTTTGGTATGCCAAAATTGAGCAATCTCTTTATGTATTCACAATTGTAATATACCATATGTATTATACAATTAGTCAACCACTGAATCACATAAAAGGAAAAAATTAAATATTCTTATCACACTCATGTTCATCAATCCAGAATAATCACTTTCCTAGTCATGTTCATAGATCGAATCCTGTCAAGGTTATAGATAACATGCTAAAGTAGCAGACACCAATCTAAGGTCTCAAAAACATACTTGATAGTAATAAGTATTGGGGAAAAATTAGGTTTTTAAATTTTTATAAAACTTTTTGAAGATCACTCTCATATAATATATAAGAATTTGTATTCTAGAAATCGTACCTTGAAAATCTGAGTTGGCTTTTTTCTCTAAAGTGATTTAGGCTCCTAGATCACGATTCGCCACCACCACTCCTGTTAGATCACGATCCGTCACCACCACGCTTGTAGATCACGAACTGTCTCCAATGATCTTCCAGGCTATGACTCAGGTTCGATCTGCACTTGACGTGTGGGCGCCTTTTATCACTACCAAAGCAACTAGCACGAGAAAATTTTTCTCTCAACAATGGAGAGAAAAATCTTTTTCTCTGATCTGTATAAAGTGGTTTCTCTTTTCTCTTTAGAGAAAAATAAGCCTTTTATATCACCCTTTAATGAAAACCCTAGGCTACAAATAATCAAAAAACAAAACCCACGTTTATTTGCTTTTTCAATAGGGGACCCACCTTGTAAAATAACATAAGGCCCCTTATACAAAAGCTAATTAAATGGAGCCTCCCACTAAATGATATATTTAGGCTTTTGACCCAAATAGCTAGTTATTTTACTTATTAGTCCAGTAGTGGTGCAGTCAATTAAATGAGCTAACCCGGGGATCATTTGGGAATATACAATAGTGGCTACAATAATTAGGCATGTAATCAAACTAGCTCAATTATTTAATTCCAAATCTACTCCACTAAAAGATTGGAACTGACTTCCATAATTGTACGCTCGAATAATAATTCGTCCCAAGCCACATTGATTTCTTTACTGCAAAATCCTTTGTACCACATCGTTAATTAAATTGATATTTCAACTATCCAATCAATTTAATAACATCTTATTCCTTGATCCTTACCGGTTTTCTCTAATGATCATTTTCAGCATACTAAATATGTTGACACACTCTGGCCAGAGAATTCTATGATCAAGTGCCGAAAACCCATCAAGAGATGTGTTGTACAAATTCTATATTGTTAATCCATAACTCCAATACTCATAATTGCTCCCACCAAGATACCGGGTAATCTTGACCTCAAGGATGTGTCGTGCCCATTGGTAACTCAAATGGAATAACAATTACAATCACGAAATCATAATTAACTCAAGATTAAGATTACAGTAAAATCAATGCCTATGAGATTTAATAAGTCTGACAGTTATTACAAAGTTAATTAAATCTCATATGTGATCCTGTTCAATGTAGTCGCACTACATCAATAAATTCATACATGATTAAGACAAATCATTCAATGAATTTATTACAGTCTATACCTAAATAAAGTGCCCAACTTTATTTATCAAATGCGAACTAAATTTATTTAATCATAAGATAACTTGTATTTATGTCTTCTGTGAATCCACATGGTGATCACATAAATACATATAATATGATTAAATGGACTTTAATACAAATATTAATGCAATTAAGATATTTGAATAAAATACCTCATTTATTTTATTAATCAGAAAAATTATTTATTACAATTAAATAAACACATATGCTTTTAAAGAGCATATTTTCCCAACAATAAGGATACCAGAGTTTACTTATAAAAAGTCATATGGAACTTACACAATGAGGGAGAAGAGAAATTCTTTCATTTTCCATTTTGGTCACCAAGCACGCGTGATATGTACATGAATTACAGTGAATCTTCCATTTAGGGCGTATGTCTCATTAATTTAATTCACTGTACAAATCTTAGTCCAATCACTCTTCTACAGCATCTGACCTAAGTTCTTAAAATTAACGCTCTCATTTAGCGCTAAAAATAAGATCTCATATCTGGTTTATATTAGGTCTCTATAATGGTGGGGTACATTATAATCGGTCTATGAGAAATATCATTTAAGACTTCATCTTGATTCTAATCAAGGCGACAAAACTTGTAAAATAACTCTTTTTATTTAGCTCTCAAATAACCACATTGTTTCATTATTCTATTTGTCTCATCTTAACTTGCTCTCAGAAAAACTGAGGCGACTGCTTATGTAAGAAAGCCGGTCATGACCTGATGACATACTCTCATATGTGTGTAATTATGCCTTTCACAAAATAAAGTGAAACAAGGGAACTTTGAACATTATTACATTTCAAAATAATTTGTGTAACAAAGATGTTCACAAACATTTCAAAATAATTTATGTAACAAAGATGTTCACAACAAATAAATATATCTTAACAATGTAAAATTACAATCTACATAACCCCAATGGTTTAGCATGAGAGGCGAATACGTCCCTTATTACAGCTTTGGTAAGTGGGTCAGCTATCATGTTATGCATAGATATATATTGTATAACTACTTTCTTTTTTTGCCAAAATGTCTCTTATGAAATTGTATTTACTCTCAATGTGTTTTGACTTGCTATAGTATTTGGCGTCCTTAGAGAAAGAGATAGCAGCTTAACTATCATAGTAGACAATTACTAGACTGATATTACTTATATTAATCTCTAAGTCCTCCATAAATCTCTTAAGCCACACAGCTTCTTGCACTGCTGCAGAACACAAAATAAATTCAGCTTCCATCATCTATAAAGTTGTGCATGTTTGCTTCTTGCTGCTCCATGTAATTGCTTTTTTGTTTTGCAAGAATACATGTCCCGAGGTCGATTTACACTCATCCAGATCACCACCTCAATCGACATCTGAATATCCAATAAGTCGTAAACTACCTCCTTAATAGCATAAAGAATAATTTGCAGTACTTTTGAGATATGCCAAAATCCTCTTGACAGCACTCTAATGCTTCTAACCTGGATTAGACTGGTATTTACTCACCAGTCCTATAGCATAACTGATATCGGTCCTTATACACATCATAACATACGTGAGACTTCCAATGGCATTTGTATAAGAAACTTCAGCCATTCTTTCCTTTTTTTTGAGAAGTTTTAAGGCACATATCTAGACTAAGAGATTTTCCTTTGGCTATTAAGGTATCATTTTGCTTACAATAAGCCATGTTGAACCTTTCAAGGATTTTCTTAATGTAAGACTTTTATGATAAGTTTGAAGTTTTTTTGAATAATCCCTGAAATTTTTAACTCCTAAGATATAAGTTGCTTTACTTACATCTTTCATGTCAAAATTTGAATATAGTCAATCTTAAATAATTTTGAAAAACTTTTTACTATTCCCAGCCAGCAATATATCATCCACATACAAAGTTAATATTGCAAAAACGTCTTTAGACCTCTTAATACACACACAATGGTCTTTCTCAACCATTCTGAAGCCGTAAGAAACTATAGTTTAATGGAATTTAAGCTTCCATTGTCTAAAGGATTGCTTAAGGTCATAAATAGATCTTTTAAGCTTGCATATCTTGCGATCTTGGTCTTTAACAACAAAACCTTACCGTTGTTGCATATAAATTTCGTCCTCCAGTTCTCTATTTAGAAATGCAGTTTTATATCTATCTGATATAATTCAAGGTTTAGATGTGCAACAACAACCAAGATCAATCGTATGGAAGCAAATATTTCTACAAGAGAAAAAGTCTCTTCATAGTCTATGCTTTTTTTTTGTATAGCCTTTAGCGATTAATCTTACTTTATATCTCTCGATTATTCCATCCACCTTACGTTTTATTCGGAGAATCTATTTGATTCTGATAACTTTATGGATAAGTGGAATATCAACTAAGTCCCAGACTTGATTGACTTTCATTGACTCCATCTTCTCCTTCATTGCTTTCATTCATAAATCCCTAGCAGACGATTTAAGGGTCTCGTTAAAAGTATTTGCCTCTTTACTATCGTGTGAAGTAATCATAAAAGTTTCTCCTTCAATCTTAAAACGACGACGAGGAATTGGCCTACGATTACTCATTCGAGTTGATTCGTCAAATAGAATTGAAGTGTCTGGTGTTTCACTCCCACTCAAAGTAGCAATCCCGGAAGGATCCGTACTAGTGCCAACACTGACATTAGAAGTGATAACCTCATTTGGATCTTCTAATTCATAAAATTAAAAATCCTTATCAATTCTCCGATGCTATGAAATTTATTTTCTAGAAAATTGACATTTCATGATTCCAATTCAGTCACAGTTCCATTTGTATATTCACCAATGGACATATATCTTTTGGACTGTTATGAGAATCTAATAAAGATACACATTTTACTCCTAGTTCCTAATTTCTCAAACTTATGGGTGGAGTTATGAACATAAGTCGCAGACCCTCAAGGCTGTAGATGAGATAGGTCAGGTTTCCTACTCGTCCATAACTCATATATAATGGAACTAGTTGATTTCAAATGAACTCAGTTGAGTAAATAGGCAATAGTTAACAAAGCATCTCCCCAATAGGATATTAGAAAATTTGATTACACCATCATTGACCTAACCATTTCCAATAAGGTTTTATTCTTTCTTTCTACTACACTATTTTGTTGCAAAGTTCCAAGAATAGTCAGTTGTCCATCTATTGCTTTCTCATTACACAGTTTCTTGAATTGTTTCGAAAGGTATTCATGTCCTCTGTCTGTCCTCAGAACTTTAACATTACTATCTAATTAATTCTCTACCATGTTTAAATATAATCTAAAGCAATCTAATGCTTCTTATTTATGAGAGATCAAGTAGACATGACCGAAATATGAATAATCATCAATGAATGTGATAAAATATAAAGCTCCATATTTAGCCTTTATATTTATTGGTCCACAGAAGTCAGAGTGGATTAATTGCAATAGTCTTTTAGTTCTAATTCCTTTGCCAAATGGTTTTCTGGCTGCTTTTCCATCTAGACAATTTTCACATATAGGCAATTTAACCTTGGTGAGTAGGCCCAACAAGCTCTCTCTCGCAAGTTCATGTATTCTTTCTTGTCTTATGTGACCTAATCTAGCATGCCAGATAATTACATCTATCTCATTGTTAGTGGAAGAAGTAACATACGAAAAATAATTATTATCATAACTTAAACCATCAAGCATTGTATCTAATACAATAAAAACATTAATCAAATGCCCATTTCCAATAGGGATTGAATTTAAGAAAATCTCCAAACAAACAACATAAAAGTTTAAATTATATCCCAACTCAAGAAGAATAGGAACAAAAACCAAGTTTTGTAAAATCTTTGGTGCATATAAGACATCGTGTAATAAAGGAATACGATTACCATGCAAAGTCAATTTGCAGGTGCCTATTCTTTTTGCTTTAACTCTAGAGTTGGTGCGCACGTATATCCATATAATCCTTATGAGTAATTCAATAATACTCTACAAATGCATCTCGATCATGAGTTATATGATCTGTTGCTCCTAAGTCTACAATCCACATAAGAAGAGAATCAGTTAGGAGTACAGAGCTTGTAACCAAAACATCATCCAATAAAGTGGAGTTGGGTCTCAGCTTTTGTGAGTCAGTGCATTCACGAGCGATGTGACCCAGCCAGCTACAATTGTAGCATTTCATATTAGATTTGTCTTTTTTCTTGCCAGCACGCTTATCTCTTGGGTACTTCTTAGCTTTTGGCTTATTTTGATCAAGATTAGATCTTTTACCCATCTGGTTATACTTATAGCCTCTCTTACGCTTGAAGCTCGAAGCCTTACGCGATCTTAATTCGGCCATATAAATATAATCAGAAAGTTTTGCTGCCTCAAGGTGCTATGCTTCTAGCTCAAGGTGATGCTCAATATCATTGAATATTTTGATATTCTCATTATTAGTCATATTCATCTTCATGTGTTCCCAAGAATTAGGTAGAGATCTTATCACTGCCTGGACTTATGGTTCATCAATCAGAATATATCCAACAACTTTAAGTTCGTGAATCATGTGCTACATCTCCCTCAGATGCTGCTCATAGTATGATTCTGGCACTTTTGATACGAATCAAACTTGATTGTAAGCCTTCTCAGCTAAGTGTTCGAAGTGTGACCGAACTTGTCTTTCAGAGCGAGCCATATCTCTTGAGCAATCTCATACTTCTCAAACTCACACATGAGGTCATCTTACATACTGCTCAATATCGTTATGCGAGCATTGCTATTATTCCTTTTCCAAGCCTGGTAGGCCTCGAGATCCCTTCTATATTGAGCAGTATTGCAATGCTCAGGCTCAGCTAGGGTATTGTTTAAAGCTTCTAGAATCTCTTGCTCTATAAGGATGTACTGAATTTTATGGTGTCAAATATTATAATTATCACCATTCAACTTCTCACTCTTCTTTAGCTCGGCCACAATGTTCTTAGATGTAGATGACATTTCAACTTTCTTTTAACACAGAGACAATTTAAAATACAATCAATAAAGACATAATCAATAATTACACACAAATAATTAAGTTTACTGTAAACATAAACAAAAAAAGGACGAATTAATATCGGGAATCAAAAGGTCGTCGAAGCTTCAATCATAATCAAATTCCCTTTATTATATTCATCATTAATTTGATCTTAATGCGCAAAATTATTAGTTCTAATTTTGAATTAATTAAATTCAATTTAAACTCCCACTAACAAAATGATTCATGAGATATCATAAAAAAACCTATTGAGTTGAGCAACAACTAACGTAAAAATTGATTAATAATAATATAACAAGATTTTGTTCAATCAATAAAATAAAACCAGTCAACAAACAAATAAAATAACCTAATATGATCAAGCTAATACATAGAATCTTCTACATGTTCTTAAGATATTCTTTATTGCTTGAGACTCTTTCATCTAATTTATACTCAAGTATATTTCCATATAAAAATAATTGTTCATTCTTGATAATTATGTTTATGGTTTTTTCATACCATAATAAATGTCCTCTACCAAGGTGACTAGCTTGTTGGTGTGTGATTTCTATTGTTATGGGTGTCAATGTGCAAGTGCACTAATAACTCTATGAAATGAGAGTTATGATGCACTTTTAAGATTAAATCAAATTACTTAGAGAGTAAATGATGTGTTTTGTTGCATTTTAATAATAGTTTACATCAACATCCATTTTAGTTTAATTTTAATAAAGTTTGTTTGCATTCGAATAATTGTGTGCTTAAATCTTATGCATAATTGTAGGTAATTGGAGGCTCGAATTTCAAGAGAAGGATGTTGTTGCAATGGGCTTGCAAAAAGAACTAAAGAACATGGCTACAGAAGAATTGAAACAAGTCTGAAACAGTGCAGATATTGTAGTCATTGTTGTAGCAATCCTGGAGCATTGAAAGAAAAGATTTCATATGAGGTAATTAACATATTGCGATCTATAGTTTCCTCATCTAGAAGATACACGCCCTAGACTTCCTATTACCCTAATTTTTAGCTATAAAAGAAGCACACACAAAGGAAAAAAAGGAGAGAAGCCGTCAACTAAGAAAAAACACCGAAAAGAAACAAGAGAAAATGAGAATCAAAGATTGAAACTAAAACTGCAACAAGGAGACTTTATGGAGATCAATTAAGAAACTTTTTTTTTATTCTTCTCTTGTTTTCTTATTTACTGTTTAATTATGAGGATGTATTTGATGGCTAAAACTTTGTTGTTTATTTTTCTTTCGTAAACCATGAACTAATTTAATTGTGATTGAGTGATAAACAATTTTAATGGTTCCTTGACTGAATTTCTATGTGTTGCTAAATGTTTGCTATAGCATTTTATTTTGGTATTATTTATTTATGCTCATTATTTCGGCTGAGCACCAATTTAATGTTGCAAGCAAGAAAAAATCAAAATATGGCTTATTTTAGTGAAACATATCATAGCAATACTTGGTTTTAAATTGAGTTTCCTGAGTTGAGTTTTACTTGATTCTAAAAGGGTCATGCTTAATTTAAAATTAGTGATGAACTAGACATAGAGATTTACCTTGTAGGGTAAATAGAACCTAAACATGTAATGTTATATCTTATGTTGGCATAACAATTGATCACTGTTATATTGCATATAGATATAAGACATTCAACATACAACAGCTGATGATACAATAGCATTCTGCTTAGTGCTGTAGCAACCAGGCCTAAAATTAGAGGAAACAGTCAAAACCATCAAGAGAGTTTAATCACTCAACTACCCCATTCTCATTGATTTTATTCTTGTGTTTGCTGTGAGAGTTTTCTTTAATTTATTTTATTTATTGCATTTTAGTTATTTTATTAGTTTCATTAGTTGTCTCATTTTACCTTGGAATAATCTGCACTGTTAAGATTGTTGTAGCAAGTTTGATAACATCAATCCCTGTAGATTGTTGTAGCAAGTTTGATAACATCAATCCCTGTAGAGACGATCTTGTATATTCATTATTATAGTACTTGTTATGTACACTTGTACATTGACACCAATAGCATTTGAATTTATAGCAACATGTATTTAACAAGTAATATACTGATAAGTATTCATATTGTCTCTATAAAGATTGATGTTATCAGATTTGCTATAGCAATCTTAATAGTGAAGTTTCATTCTAAATTAAAATAAGACAATTTATAAAACTAATAAACTAATAAAACTAAAAACACAATAAATAAAATTCAATTAAGAAAACTCTCACGTCAAACACAAGGATGTAACTAATGAGAATGGAGTAGTTGAGTGAATAAACTCATTTAATAGTTTTAACTATTTTTCAATTATGGTACCATTACTACAACATCTACTACGGCACTGGGCAGAATTTCTCATGCATCCTTAGCTATCGCCTGTTGGATACCTTATACCTAATGCAACTTAACAATGACCACTTGTTACCCCAACATTAAATATAGAATTAAACGTCTTAGGTTCCATTTACCCTACAAGATGATTCTCTATGTTTAGTTTATCACTAATTTTAGATCAAATATGGCCCTATTCAAATTGAGATTTACTCAACTTGAGAAACCTAATCTAAAACTAAGTATTATCTTTATTTGATCCACTAAGTCATAGCTTTTTTAGGCTCTTTTATAGCTAATATCCTCTAAATGGGTGGTCAGCTGGAATAAGGAATTTAAATGAAAACAATTAAGACAAAATGTGATAGAATAATCTGTGATAGAATAACAAACAAAATTGTTATAGCCATCTAATACATTCCCTTAAGTAAATAGAAAATAAGAAAATAAGGAGAAGAACTTAAATATGCTTGGTCCTTATGATTTCGCCTCTATTTCTTCCTCAAATGTTGTTACAACCCTCAAAATTATCTTTTAATTTATGCTTTCTTACTATTTATGTTCAGTATTCTCCTTGGGTGACGGCTCTCCCTTTTTCTTTTCATATGTATTTCTTTTATAACTCAGAATTAAGGCAACAGAAAGCATGTGGCGTGTATCCTCAATTTTTGGAAACTTTATATCTCAATCTTTTAGTTGTTGCACGTGAAATCCAGTTTGTCATTACTCTAGGATTACTACAGCAACAGCTATAGTATCTGTGTCGTTCCAAACTTGTTTCAATTCCTCTATAGTCAAGTTTTTTCACTATTTATACAAGTCTATTGTAGCAGCATTCTTCCCTTATAACTCGAGCTTTCGGTCACCTACAATTATACATATAATCTAAGCACAAATTATTCTAAAACAACTCAATTTATTAAAAATAAACTAAAATGGATACTTATGCAAATTGTAATTAAAATGCAATAAAAGTATATCATTTACTCTCTAAGTATTACTAATTTAAGTCTAAAAGTGTCATAACAACTCTCATTTCATAGAGTTATCATTGGCCTACCATTCTGAAGGTTCGTGTAATTGCTAAGTACTGAGATTTGCCTCATTTTTTAAGTAAAATGACACTCCTCAATCAGTACAATTTCACACCTCAACATATAATATGTGTTAAACGGATTCTCAATCTCCTCTAACATGCGAGCCTTAAAGACAAGCATGTTTGTAACACTCCACTATATTATTTACTTTTAAAAAATACTTAAAAACACAGTTACTATAAATACGAATTCTAAAAGTTTACAACAAACAAAATTTTCTTACAAAAAGTAAGAGTCATACAGAAACTCCTTAGTATAAAAACTTTATTTTACACAAAACTAATATGTTTATTTTTATTTAAACAAAGCTGAGCCCATTATAAAATCTCAAGGTCTATTATTCTCATATGCACTTCGTCTTGGTTAGGACTTGGCGTCAGCTTGCCTTACACATCATTACCGGCAATGTAAGGACTTAGTGAGCTAATACCCAGTAAGATAACACTTTGATGCATGTATAAATTATTATGCATATGGATGACCATATTAAGCTCTTAAAATAAACTTAGAAAATGCAAAACAACGTTATTTGGGCCCTAGGTATGCTGCACTACAAGGCTGGCACTTTTACACTTTAAACAGTATGCCATTGGGCCTTATTAGTTGATCTTTTGGGCATTACGTATCGCCGTCCCCAAAAGATTTCTTTCAATTTAGCTTTGAGGGCTTGCCCTCCTTAGAACTTTGCCACGTGGTAGTAAAACCACCTATTTTTCATAAATTCATTTTCTGAAACGTCTTCTTCATAATGTAGTCCATGATATGCATGCATTCAATGCAACTTATAACATTTGAAATTCCTCGATGCATAACAAAATCAGCACACAACATTATTTAAAAAAAAACAAGAGTCTTTAGTATAGGCGGCATAGCCGACCATAGCATAATGAAGTATAAGTATCACATATTAGGTGGCAGATTCGACCATAACATCACATATTAGGCGGCAGGGCCGACCATATAAAGATATAACCAATCACACTATAATAGCCATCATAATATAAAGGAATTGTTAAAACTGAACTTAAGTATGAAAAGAATTTTGTCCTTACATTACAGTTGAAGTGTTACTCACCTTTTAATCTTAACTTCTCTAGACCTTTCTAAGTTAAGGATTCCTCTACTCTTGTTATTATGACTTAGAATAAAAGGGAATGAAATTTCTACGTTGCATTGAAAATGAGAGGTGGTGGGGGGTATTTATAGAATTTCTTAAGGCTAATAGATGGTTAGGATTTTGCCAACTCTTGATCAATGATTGAGATTAATCTTCATAAAGAACTTACTAAATTCAAGAAGTCTAAACTTTTTCTACATACTTCTTCTTACATCATCATTTATGTTATCGCTTATGTCATCATTTCTTATGTCATTACTTATGTCATCATTTCTTAAAATTAAATATTATAAACTTTAGGGGCTTGTTAGCTTAAAATAAAATCTACTATATTTAAGTGAGAAAATTGTACCTCACAGTGTTATCATCATCATGTAAGGAATTTATGAGGACCCATTGATAATAATCCCAGTTTGTATACTTAGTATCCACTTTTCCGTACATTAAGCGGATAAAAACCCCATATTTGTCTTCTTTGTTTAGGCATATAGAACGGTTAGGGTTCATCCTATAATTCTCCATTTTCTTCATAAATTCTTTATAAGATAATTCATTATTAATCTCAATTAGATCCATAGGTGAAACCCAAGCTCTATTTGTCATTAACCTCTCTTCATTAGTCCACAACTTTTTAACGGGAGGCATCTAGGACAAATAACATAAAATTAATATTAGTGATTATTAACAAACGATTAATATGAGATACAATCAAATTTCAGCCAATTTCCATGAAAAAAAAATATTTTCGAGCTCCCACTAAAGTGAAATATTTATTAACATATAATGCTCATCCATGAGACTTTATATATTTAATCCAAAATTTTATTCTAAAAAAGAGAAATAACTAGAAATTTCGATTTTATGTTAAAAATAAATAGAAAATTAAATTTCAGATCAAACGATGCAAACAATGCTCAAATCGGAGTTCCGGATAGCAAGATACATGGAAAACATTAATCTGGATTCACATCCCCACGTGCAAAGGTAGGCACATGCTATTCACGCGTGCTACAATATGCTACAGTTTCGATACAGTGTGCTACAGTATCATGCGCTCCTCCACACACACAGCATGAGAGTATGACCCATGTGTCGCTGTTCGTTGCTTCGACGACATCGGGTCCGGCACCGTCTGACTCGATTTTTTGTCCTGAATCCAGTGGTGCCATTATATTTTCAATTGGAGGTCAAAATAAGCTAGAATCATCAAAAAATTGATTCTAGCACTATTTATCATCTTCTCCAAAATTAGGGTTTTCTGAACTTATGTAACCAAAATCTGACTAGATTCTTGTTTTGGCCATAACTTTCTCGTTTTAAGTCTTTTTAACAAATCACATATTGTTAGAAAACTCTCTAAAAGATCTTCCCAATGATATATTTACTCACAATGTCAAATTGCCTAGATCATAAGATATGATTAAATAAAGTTTTGGGTTTCATGTTTTATTATGGTTCAAGCAACCTAAACCCATGCTGTTTTTATATCTTTCAATTCCATAATTTTTTATAGTGATTCTAGCACTCCAGAACATAAATTTAACAACCATCATATCATACATTTCATGAAAAAATAATTAACATATAAAATTCATGCATTTTCATGAAATAAACTCAACCATTTGCACGAATCCAACACAAAAAAGGTTCTGATATCATTGAAGGAAAAATTAAAGGAATTCAAGAAGCCATGCCTTTTTCTAAGTAGCAGAATAATTAAGTGTTGGATGACGTTGATGGTCGGAAAGAAATCACAAGTGGAAATCCTTCTCTGATCAGAGTATAGATGCCCTTTTTTCTAATTAGTTGTTCAATGTTCTTATTTGATCTTGATGAAAAAGAGAAGAAGATGAAAGATTCACTCTCCACACACACACTATCTCTACGTTATTATTTTTCTCTAGGAGTTATTGCCAAAGTGGAAAGTTAATATTATATCAACTTCCTTCTTAACTTCCAAATACGCACATGGTAATTGCAAAGCAGTTACCAAGTACAGGTCGGGTCGATAGACGACCCACCCATCCAACACTAAGAGTGCCCAATAGCTTATACATGCCACAACGGAAATCCTATTTGCATCTATAATTTGTATGCATGCTCTCTGTAGATTGCTGCAGCAGTTGTAGCGCCTGAAAACTGAGATGATAATTGATTAGTTATTTTGAAATAAATTTAGAGTAAATTGCTTAGTTTAATTTCTAAGTAATAATTTTCCAATATTTGGAGCGATTATTGATTAATTTATGACGACCAGATCTTCAAGTCAATAATTTCTTTTAATGAATTAAGGATTTGGTAGTTACGAATTAATATCATTTGGAGTCAAAATATTAGAAAACAAATTTGTTAGGTCCATTATTTATATAGTTGGCATTTTATGGTAAGTCTAGTTAAATTAAAATTTAATTTATTGCATATCTTGTAATAGGGATTAATTTATTAATTCCCTAATTGAGTGAGATACTAATTTATTAGGAATATTTGTTTCCTAATTTTATTAGATTTCTAAATTAGCAAGTTAATTAATGACGGGATTCTATAATTGACGCGTAAGATTTATTTAGAGTAAGAAGTTGGTTCAAACAGGACATTTAATTAACTGCTCTAAGTATTTCTTGCAAACAAGTAAGGCAAGAATATCTGATTTGTTCCGATTCAGATTCATAGGAATTATAAGAGGAAAAAAAACTCTTATTTTAAAAAGAATTCAAGTTTTTTAAGACTTGTTATTTTTGTGAAACCTTAGTGCCTATATAAATAGAGGTATTTCACAATTGAAGGAGTATAACGCAAAGCATAAAAGTAGAGAAGCAAAATTTGGCATCCTCCCTAAAGAATCCAGATTTGGCGCATAATGTTGAGTTGATTTGCTTTCTTAGCTTCTTCATTCAAAGTCTTGCCATAATAAATTATGAATTTAATTAGTAGTTATAAATTATAAACTCATTGCATAATAAAGTAACTTAGCAAGAATGTTCCTCGCACTTGCTACTCAACACAAAACAATGTAATCTCATGAGCAACAAAGCCAATTATCAATTTCAACATAAAGTTTTCAAAGAGTGAAAGTTAATTCAATTACTTACGAAGCAATGAGCATAGAAGAAACACGATGACTCCTTTGCAATGTAAACTGAAAAGTCAGAAGGATTATACACACCCCACTGAAGTAATATCTTTTGAGATATGTGTGGATGACCTTTTTATTGCCAAAAAGAGAGGGGAAAAAAAAAAAGCTGAGTACAGCCCAAATTAATGCCCTACGTGCGACGGCCAAATAAAATTAAATGCTATTCTGCCAAACTCTTCGACAACATCCTTCTTTTTTTTTTCCCCTTTTTTCGATGGGAACTTTCATTACGCATTATGGAAGTTTTGGAGGTGATCACAGTTAAGCCATCTGTTGTCCAACTTCATTAATTTAAGACTGAATGAATTATTATATCTATTCTTTAAGATGTAATGCATAATAAAAATTAAATGAAATAATAACTCACATACCAACAAAAATCCTATCTATTCCCTTCAGTTTTTGCATTATTGATTGTAAAGCCATGCTTGAATTCGGCAGGTGCATGTCTAAGACGAGCTTCCCCGCCAGTAATGTCAGGCATGAAACTAGTGCTGCTTCAGCGTATGTCTGATAAGTTGTTTGACCAAGCAACCCATCTTGATCTATCAGCTCCTAGATCAGAGCACTTAAGCCCAGCTTGGGGCTGAGATTTGGCAGCTATAGCTTAAAAATTATTGCACTAAAGTATTTAATAAACATTAAGTACTATAACTTGAAAGTTAAGTTCATTTAATTTATGATAGTAGACAAATCTATGGACCTAGTAGCAGCAGTCCTGGTAGCCATAAGTGAAGCAAAAACAATTGTAGCCGGAAACATAATGTTAACATACTTCATTGTAGCCGAACCCGTGTGCATGTGCTCAAATTTTAACGGTTCTCGATGAAGCTGAAAGAATAAAATTTCCAATAAATTATATATGCTTCAGTGAAGGTTGAAGCAAAGTTGCAAAAAAATTACTGAGGCATTTAGGTTTGTAGACCTTATTATATATGGCATGCCTAGCCGATTTCTTGCAGGTGAAGTAAAACATGGTCATCTTAACGTAAACATTCAAGTACATTAGAGAATTAAGGACATTGTAAGAAAAAGCATCAGTAGCTGATTTTGCTTGAAATACAAGATTGCTTAAAGTGTGTGAAATCTTAGTTTACGTGCTGCATGATTACTCATTCAAGTTTCAGTCATCACCCATCAGCTATGAGATTAGTTGCAACAGAAAAAGCTCAGAAAATTTTCTATCAGGCCATGTCGTGTTTGTTAGTTAATCCTGACATAATTAACTTAATTATTCTCCATACTCAACTGCAGCTTTCCCATTAAATTAAGTTGGTTGCTTATTGAACATGATCAAACCTGCCTGCCATTTGCAGCATTTCTACTTTTGCTTGCATGTATTGTTTATGCACAAGGATTTGTTTGGTCATTTCTTATGAATGAAAGCCATATACTAGGTACTTTGATTAGGATAAAGAGTAAGAAACAACTAAAAATTCTTAATTTGGAATAGAAACGAAGCAAACCAAATCAGACTCCATGTAATTGACAAACCTTGTTGCTTCTGTTTTATGGGGGCCGATGATGAACCAAATTAAAGTAAGGGGCCAAATAAATGTCAAAAGAAAATTTTCAGTTTCAAGGCATAGTAGGGATCGCAAAATATATCAGTAAAGATTCCGTGTCACATGAAAAAAGCATCAAGCCCGAGTCCTAAGAAAGTTAACTTCATTGTGGCAATTAAAAATGATACTAATTCAGTAAGAAAATTAAAACTTTAAAGTACAACAAAAATCAAAAGGCGAATGTGCAATTTCATGGGCAAATGATAGCCAAATACGTGATAGTAATAGTTTGGTTTCTGTAATATTGTCAGCTCACAACCGCTGGATATAAGGTTTTATTATTAATATTTTCAAAGTCAAGAGCTGTCAACTCCCTAAAACTAATAACAGTCAATGGACTATAACTAAAAAAGGTATTCAAACTTTCAGCAAAGAACTATCATTCTCCTAAATTAAAAGGGTATCTAAATTATGTCATTATCTATTTGCTTATGTTAACTTTAGATTGACAGCTGCGGTTGAGAATGAAAAATAGTCAAGTCTCAATTGATGTTAACATTACAAGTCATATGACATTAACTATCTCTAATTAGACCTATCTTTATTAGTTGGTTTCTAATTAAGTAGAGTAAGTACATGATTATCTGTAATTTCTTCTGGGGGCAGGGCAAGTCCTATATTAAAAGGTGTAGAAAATGTTTATCGTTAACATATATGGGTTCTGTTACAATGAAGAATTACAGTCAAAATGTTAGCATTCTGTTTGTTGCAACAGCAATTGTTTTTGCTTCAATTACGGCTACCTGCGGCTTTACTGCTACAATCCCCAAAGATTTTTCCACTGCTGTTCTCATTAGAGTTGAAAAATATGGCAGAGGAGATTTTAGGACCATACAAGAAGCCATTGATTCTGTACCAGCTAATAACTCAGAATTGGTTTTCATTTCGGTTGCCCCAGGAATTTACAAGTGAGTAATTAACCGTTACATCTCTCCTTTTATATATTTTCAATTGAATTTTGTTGGTTTCAATAGCTGGAACTCATTACACAATTTCTTCTATATGTTTACATGTGCTTGACCATATATATGCAGAGAAAAGATTATTGTGCCTGCTAATAAGCCCTTCATAACAATCAGTGGGACAAAGGCATCTCACACCAAAATAACATGGAGCGATGGCGGCTCCATTCTTGATTCTGCAACTCTCACTGTGTTGGCTTCTCATTTTGTTGCACGATCTCTAACGATTCAGGTACGTATTTGCGTTGCGTATATGATGAAGTCCTTGATTGCTAGCTACCATTTACGTATATAACTTATGCCTTGATAAATCAATATCTTACAGAACACATATGGATCATTCGGCAAAGCAGTTGCGCTAAGAGTCTCTGCGGATAAAGCTGCATTTTACGGCTGCAGGATTCTGTCTTACCAACATACACTCCTAGATGACACCGGAAATCATTATTATAGTAAATGCTACATTGAAGGAGCCACAGATTTCATCAGCGGAAATGCTAACTCCTTCTTTGAAGTGAGTACTAATTCTCATTAGGCTACCTTAATTTCCAACATAAACAATTAATTAATTAAGTTTCACAACGTTGATTCGTGGCCTTAATTTGCAGAGATGCCTTATACATTCTCTTTCGACGTGGGGCGGAGCTATAACTGCTCAGAAAAGAGTGTCATCAGAAGAAAACACAGGATTCACTTTCTTGGATTGCAAGATTTCCGGCGTTGGTAAGGCAGTGCTTGGAAGGCCCTGGGGTGCTTATTCTAGGGTTGTGTATGCCCTGACTTACATGTCCGACGTGATAGTGCCCCAAGGATGGAATGACCTGAACGACCATGCCAAGCACAAGTATATAATCTATTCAATTAATCTGCTTTAATAGTGTGTGCACCAAATTGAAATTAATCACACACAGGCCAAGTGTCTAACTTGTTTCCTTGTTTTTGATGTATTGATTGTGCAGTAAGTTGTACTACGGCGAATACAGGTGTTCAGGTCCGGGAGCTGATAGATCAAAAAGAATTGCTTGGTCAAACAGCTTATCAGATGTTGAAGCATCTACGTTCTTGTCCAAGGACTTGACTGGTCGGGGGACTTGGCTTAGAAATGCAGCTCTCAAATTCAAGGATGATTTTACAATTAATGATGCAAACATTAAAGGGAATAGATAGCATTTTTTGTTGGTTTTCTGTTTTGTTTCATTTCACTTAATTTTTGTATTACATTTATAAAATAGATATAAATAATTCATCCATTCTTTAAAATTTTGATAATTAAAAGAGGAATATCACGCAAGGCTTCAGAAACCATGTGAAGAACTCATGTTGAATTGATGATCAACCTTTTTCGCGTCCATGGAGTTGTAAGGGAATAGACTATTGAATTAACAAAATTAGTCACAGAAATTGCTGATGCATTAAGGTTAATTTGTAGACCTTTATACATTAGACCTGCACAAGTCATATGACTTGTAATGTCCACAGAACTTAATGATTGTCTAATCTCAGCCCCAGATTTCAATCTAAAGTTAACATAAACAAAAAGATTTTGGTTCAATTTAGATACCCTTTAATTCTGAAGAATGATAGTGTCTTCCCCGTGAGTTTAAATACCGTTTTTAGTTATAGTCCATGCTGTTAGTTGTATCAAGGAGTTGTCAGCTCTTTACATTATACCCGACGGTCGTGAGCTAGCAATAGGAACTACAGCTAGTATTTCTAAATTTAAAGTTATACCGACCAAAATATTATTATGACAATTAAAGGGGTAGTTGGCTATCATTGCCCATGAAATTATAAATTGATTTTTGGATTTTTGTATTAACATTTAAATTTTATTTCTTGGTATCATTTTTATTATCACAATTATGTGGCATATGTGTTAAATAAACATACAAATGATATATATGAGAAATAAACATACACATTATATCTTTTAACATTATCCGGGTTTAACCCGGATGAAAACAATTAGCTGCACTACTCAAATCAAAATAATTATTTAGGTTTTACTTCTTTGGTAATTAATTTTGGGGTGAGCATATTTTTAAATGGAGTCTTTGTAAACTTTAATTGTGTGACAAAACACAAATTTGACCTCTATTAGGCCAAAAAAACCATCGCTAGGCCTAAGGAGTTTATGACCCATTGGGTCCAAAGGAACCATATACATATGCATGCAAGTCATTTATAGAGATTATTTATACCCGAGATTGATTGTATAATGTACAAATGAGCTCCACAAGGAGTTGTGATATTTGATCCCTTAATTTATCTCTAACAGCTCCGAATTTTTAATTTATTCTATTTATTTTTAAAATCACCCTACTTCAAATACGAGACAAACATCTACTCCATGGGATGTTCTAACCGGCATCCTTATCCTTAGTGGAGAAATCAAATCTTTAAACCAAATCCCTCCTTTTTTTTATGATTGAGATCCTAAAATTATCTTTTTTTAATAAGAAAAAAAGTTGCAGGGAAGTCAGTGTTAATGGGTGATTTTTCCATATTTACAAGGGAGTCAATATAAAAAATGACTTACTTTCAATTAACAAGTGATTTGTATTCACCAACAATTTACAATTTTAAATTAATAATCTTCTTCTAGTTTGAAATAAAAGACCCCAAGTCCATACTTTTTTTTATAAAGATTTTTTTGTATTTTTCAGTAATTCAAATGTTAAAAAAATGGACATAACCTCCCATATACATTAAAATTTAACATAAACATAAAAATTATTCAAGGTCTCAACCATATAATTATATAAATAATAAAATAAACATAATTAATTATATAAATAAAATTATTTTTTTTAATTTTTTAATTTCCGTTCGAATCGGATCGGGTCGAGTCGGGGCAAAGAGGTCTGAACCCTAACCTAAATTTAATTGGGCCCTGATATTTAGGCCTAAGCCCAATCCGAAATCCTTAAAATCGGGTCAAATCCTAAAAAATTTGAGTCATGCCAATTGGGCCAATATACAAGTCCGGTCTTTTTGTCATTCCTAATTGATATTGTCAATAACATATAAGATTCTAGTTTACATTAATAATACATAATCAAGCTTCAACTTTGCTCTAAATCTTCTAAAACACATAAGCACACCACATGAACTGGTAGATCATTAATTAAATGAACAAAATAAAGAAAGATTAAAAAATGAGACATTCGGTGACAATGTTTCTTCGCTTTTTCCATAAGAATATCCATGGTTTGGTAAACGGCAATTACAAATTTTTTTGTGGAAGTTTCACAATCGTAATCAATGACTACAAAGAAGTTGAAATTTGATAAAGTTATTCAACATCTCAGTGGTGCTAGTAATTGAAAAGGATAGAGAAATAAAAAATAATAAAAATGATAATTCTAAAAATAAATAGATTAATTAAAAAATGGGGCCAAGCGAAAAAAATAAAGGGATCAAATATCATCACTCAATTAAATAGATTCAGAGTCCATCGAATCTTCAACTAAACTTACTAAAGGGGCCTTACCCCATAAATGAAATCAGTGTGAAACAAATTTGAAAAAAGTCTTTAAAAGCTCAAAAAGGTATGTATATGTGTGCAATACTCACTTTTTTTTTAATGCTGAAAAGTCTACTGATATGTATAATAAAAAATCTATTAGAATTAAATCACTTAGATTTTTGCTTGAGTGGCCGCTTAATAAATTAAACGCTATTTTAATTAAGGCCCAACTTTTGATACAAAATCTATTTTAGCCCAAAATCTTCTGTTTAAGATATTATGATATTTCATTTAAAATAAATTTGTATTTTCCCATACAAAAAATATTAATTTTCTTCTTTTTTTTTGTCTCGAACTTTTTTTTATAACTCTTTTTTTTTTAACTTAAAGCTGTATAATTTTAGCTAAGGCTAAATCTAAAAATATACAAAAGGGATTTTAAGAGGAGTTCAAAGGGGTGGCAAATAATAATTGATTAAAATTTAAAATAAAAGAATTTATCACGAGTAAAATATGTTAAAGCATGTATGGTGAGATGGATCTGTATTACTATTACTATTTTGCTTTAGAAAGAGAATCTGTTTTGCTTTTGTACTTCAAAAAAATACAAATTAAACATATTTGTTCTCTGACCTATTGGAAACTTTAAAAGAAATGAATTTAATGCAAGTATCATCATCATCACACATGGATTTGTTTCAGTCTGTTTTATTTTTGGAAAGAGAATCTATTTTACATTAGTATTTAAGAAAAAACAAATTAACCTTGTATTTAGGAAGGAAATATGAGGCCTATGATGAAGCACCACGTGTCGATATTTAAGAAATTAGTTTACCTCGAGTACCTTGGGTACCTCGGGTGCCCTAAGTACCCCGGCTACCCTAGGCACTCCGGGAGTACCTCGGGTACACCATGTAAAGATGTAAAAAGTCTTCGTAAAAATGTAAAGGGATATGTGGGCCCCGAATCTCAAAAAGATCGGTTTAATACGCGTCAAAAGATAAGGAAACCTCGCGCCGCAAAAGAGGAGACAGTCGCTTATCACGCCAGCGAATCCGCCAAAAGTTTGATATTGTGACAGTTGGGATCACCAGTTTTTCCTACTACGCCTGCAAAATTACAACGGAATTGCAGAGGTACGCGGGACCACTCCACTACGCCCAGCACATGAATATGCCACAAACTTGCTCGCCACTAATATTTTTGAAATGTCTAAGCTGCCATGCGCATGAAAATAAGAATATTCCTGACATGACAGCAGGGAACGCCACTAAAATAGTGCCAGGTGGCACGGCGACTGGGGTACACCATATAAATACTCAGATTTGATTTTTATCAAGAAGTTAACAGACTCACCATCAAAAACTAGGGTTTATTCAACCTCAAAACCTCCATTACCGAGAGCTTGCAAGCTCTCTAACCTGAGATAACCCAACTCTGACTTGAGCGTCGGAGTGTGGTCGCCAGCCACCCCCGGCTCCACCTCTGACCTCTTTTTCTTTTTATTGTTTCGCAGGTTTAAGGTGAGTTTCACCAGCCCTCCGCACCTGAAGTCAGACCCCCTCCATATCCACCGTCATCTCAACCCTCCTCAACTCCACAAAAAACCTAAACAGCCCGCACGTGCCGAACAAGCGAGGTACCCCGCTTCCCGACAAAAATATAAATTTATTGCTCTTGGGTTGGTTTAGTAGTTTTTTTTATTCATTGACCCAAAAATTAGCCACAAACAATTGGCGTCGTCTGTGGGGATCATGCAAAAAGCCTCCTCACGGTGTTAAGCTTGTCGGTACGTGCGCTTGCGCAACCATGGCACCCGACATACCCGTTGATAACCAAATACTAGGTCATGATGGAGTGGAGGACCATGGCAGTGATGAGAGGGGTGACTCGACTAGAAGGGCATCCCGCCTAGAGAAAGGCAAATCTGTTAAGCAATCAGCTGGTATTCAACCCGACGAGGAGCCCGTTACTCATAAACACTTTGAGGATTTGGCTCATGCGATTCTCAGAGCAGTAGGATCTCGGGTACCCGAAGCAGCCACTTCCCCCGTAACTCAAGATGTTCCGCCTTCATGCGGTGAGAAGCATATCGTATCAAGATCTGAAATACCGGAGGGAAGTAGAGCAAAGCACGGGCCGTCAAGCACCCGTTTAAATATCAAACCAGCGGCTCTCAGGAAGAACGCTCCACTGCTTCTTGTTATTCCCGTAGCAGCCAGGGTACCAAATGTAAACAAAAAGTCCATGAAGATCTCCGGCATAAGTTGAACGCCAAAAGAGTTTCCCAAACAACTGCAGCATCCTCAGGTGCACCTGGGGTACCCCGCGAGTTCCTGGAAAAAATGGAGTACCTCGAAGCTCAAGTGAAGCTCATTTCTGAAAAATAAAACCCTACCATGGAGATTTGGATAGCGGTTCTCCCGGAAGCATTCACCATGCCTCAAATACAACAATACTCGAGTACCTCAGATCCCGTGGAACATGTTGAGCTGTATCATGACCAGATGATGATTAAAGGAGTGGGCGACAATGCTATGTGCCAGATGTTCTCGCATACCCTCACCAGACCAGTCAAATCATGGTTCCGATCGTTGAAGGCAGGTAGTGTATCCTCCTTAGACCAGCTCCTAAAAGATTTTGTTCATGAGTTTGGTTATGCATCCGCCCAAGATATAACATTCTCCAAGCTTGCTTTCATCAACCAAATGGATTCAGAGTCTTTAGCCGAGTACGTAACCCGCTTCCACTAAGAGGTGTTGCGTACCGGTATATTTGGTCACCAACATATTCTTACTCATTTTGAAAAGAATTTGTGTTTGGGGAAGTTATGGCGGTCATTTCAAAAACACCGCCCTCTTTCATTTGGGGAAGCTCGTTCTCGAGCCCTGCAACAAATAGAAATGGATAAGAAGTGTAACCTAAAGCGGGACGAAGACAGAGTCGAAGTTGTGAGAAACAAGGAGAAACCCAAGAGAGCTGAGGTAAGTCAGGTACCCTCTCAAGCACCCCGGGTACACAGCTCAACTCGTCCAACCCCACGTGGGAAAGGACTGAATATTCCTGGTGTACCCCGGGTACCTCAGGTATCCTCTCGAGCACCCCAAGTACATAGCCCACCGGTACCGTCAGAACAACAGGAAGCGCCACAAAAACCCCGATATGACTCTTTCCATCATTTGAATCAATCTCCAGAACATATTTTTTACCATATTAGGGATACGAGGATGCTTCGCCCACCTAAGCCAATTCAGAAATACCCAAATATGAAGCGTAGCTTGAAGTATTGTGAGTTTCATGAAGATTTCAGCCATAGCACCGCCGAATGCTTTCACTTAAGGGAAGAAATTGAGTCACTAATTCTGAGTGGGTATCTCAAGGAATTTGTGGCTGATATGCATGAGGCAAGGAATTTCTCGGAGCAAGATAAGGGTAAACAAGTTGCTAAACCTAATCCCGAAACTGAGGTACCCTAGGGGTCTAAGAAAGGCGTGTATGTTCGAATGATAGCGGGGGGTCATACCCTCGCGGGGGAATCTAGACGGGCCATCAAACATTACAGCAAGCCACCAATTTTGGATCGCCCTAGAAAAGAAGTGAACTTCGCTTGTCAAAATCAACTTAAGGTACCTGGGGTACCCCACCATTCCCCGTCTATCCTTTTCACAGAGTAAGATACTGAAGATGTCTCGTACCCCCATGACGACGCCTTAGTAATTACGTTGAAGGTTGCTACTGGTAAGGTAGCAAGAACTCTTGTAGACACCGGCGGCTCCGTTGATATCATTTTCAAAAGCGTCTTGGATCAACTATTGATTGAATTGCCAAAGATCACCCCATGTGCTACACTTCTTATTGGGTTCGCCGGCAATATGGTTATCCCAAATGGCATCATTACGCTGCCCGTTACACTTGGTAAGGAACCTCACCGTGTTGTTCATATGATTGATTTTCTTATTGTGGATCACCTAGGTGCCTATAATATCATCTTGGGAAGACTATTCTTAGCAACAACTAAAGCGGCAATCTCCATGCATTACCTCGCTATGAAGATTCCAACCGTTGGGGAAATTATCACAATCAAAGGGGATCAGCAATCGGCTCGAGGGTGTTACTCGGTCGCATCGAAAGTGAGCTATCAAATCGCCACCAATATATTCCTAGAGGGGTACCCCGTCAGCATAAGGCCATTTACCAGTCTATCCAAGCGGGCATTGGCTAGACGCCGGAGAGTTGCACGTAAGAAAGCTCAACGGTCCATGAACTCCCAAGTACCCCAAACGCCATATGAAACTAGGCCAATGGAAGTGGATGTGGTAGCTCTTGGGGCACCACAAGTACCCCAAAGTCCTAATTCAGCATCAATGGGAGAAGTCGAGGTACCCCTAGATCCCCGGGTACCGAAAAAGGAAAAGAGAGGAGCACTGGTTGAGGATCTTGTGTCTGTTTCGATCTGCAATAAGGACCCAACCAAGATGGTCAAGGTAGGCTCCAACTTCTCTGACCAACACCGAGAGCAACTTATTGAGTTCTTAAAGGAAAACTTAGATGTGTTCGCTTGGTCTTACGCAGACATGCTGGGTAACCCGCCTTTTATCGCCTGTCACAAGCTCAATGTCAATCCACATCATAGGCATGTCAAGCAAAAATGTCGAACTTTCAACCAGGAATGCTATGACGCCATTGAACAAGAAATGGACCGATTGCTAGCAGCAGAGTTTATTAGGGAGGCAGTGTACCCCGATTGGGTCTCAAATGTTGTATTAGTAAGAAGTCTAACGGGAAATGGCGCATGTGTGTAGATTTCATGGATTTAAACAAGTCCTGCCCTAAGGATAGCTTCCCGCTTCCCCGGGTAGACCAGTTGGTCGATGCTACGGCGGGGCACGAGATGCTTAGTTTCATGGATGCTTTCTCCGGGTACAACCAAATTCCAATGTACGAGCCTGATCAAGATAAAACGACATTCATAACCAAGCGTGAGTTATACTACTATAAGGTTATGTTTTTTGGTTTAAAGAATGTGGGCGCCACCTATCAGCGTTTGGTGAATAAGGTCTTTAAACAGCAAATTGGTCGTACCATGGAGGTGTACATCGATGATATGATAACAAAGTCTGTGTACACCAGTGATCACGCGGGGCACCTCAGAGACACCTTCAATATTTTGAGAAAGCATCAGATGCGCCTAAATCTTGAGAAATGTGCATTTGGGATGACTTCTGGTAAATTCTTTGGATTTATGGTACAACAGCGGGGAATTGAGACTAATCCTGACAAAATCTGGGCGGTTCTTGGGATGAAATCACCAAGTACTATCAAGGAAGTCCAGAGCTTAGCTGACAGGATAGCCGCCTTGAGTCATTTCATCTTCAAGGCCACCGATAGGTGCAAGCCATTTTTTAAAGCTTTGAAAGCGGGAAAGAAACTCCAATGGACCGTCGATTGCGAAAAGGCTTTTTAGAAGCTAAAGGAGCACCTCGTTAATTCGCCGTTGCTCGCCAAGCCTAAAAATTACGACATTTAAGTGTTTAATAAATATTATCTGCTATAATTTGAAAGTTAAGTAGATTTGATCTACAACTTGGATGATAAAAAATTTACAATATATTTACTACTTTTGTCATAATTATCATTTAAAAATGATATTTATTATATACTATTAACTTTTATTATAGTTATAAGTTTTTATCTATGGTAGTTGTAGCTTAGAAAGCTACAACACCTTAATAATAAATAGGATATAAATTTACTATTTACATACAGTTTTTAGTTATTATATTAGTCCATACTATTATTAGTTCTAGGGAGTTGACTACTCTTTGAAAATAATAATTAGAAAATTCTAAGGTGGCATTTATTTTTTAACTTAATGACTTAAAGTGACTTAACTTAAATAATTAAGTTAATTAGATGTGTTTGTTTTTATAACTTAATGAGATTTTTTAGATAATTTTGACTTAATAAAATAAGTCAATTTTTTTGGCTTTTTACTTAATGGGGAAATTTGAATTAAGTCAATTACTTACTAATGTCAAAAATATCAATGTTTTATAATTTATTTTTCATGTCTATCCCAAAACTCACCCATAGACATTTACCCCACATAAAAATATCTCTATTTTTTCTTTCTTATATTATATACGATAAAATTTGAAATTTATGGTATTTTATATATTAAAATTCTAAAATAATTATGTATTCACTTGAATATAGTTTTACTTATAAATGTTAAAATATTGTGGTATTTAATATATTATTTATTTGACATTCAAAATTAATAAGGATACAAATGTAAAAGTACATATTTTCAGCTTTTTCAGTTGAAAAAAAACAAACAACTTAATACTTATTTTCTGAATTTAGACGAAAAAACAAACATATTATTCAGATTTAGACATTCATATTTATTTAGAATTCAGACTAATTCAAGTTTATTCAGATTTCAGACAAAAAAACAAACGCAGCCATACTGTTATTAGTTCTAGGGAGTTGACTGCTCTTTGAAAATAATAATTAGAAAATTCTAAGTCGTCCGAATAAAAATTTCTCTCTTAGTAATGGGTTATCGTGGACCCTTGAATTTGAATTTTAAAATCTCTGTCATTGGTTAGATTGAGTGGATAAATAACTAGTTACTTAAAAAAGAAACTGATAGTGCTCCAGTTGTGGCCATTGATGTTGCTATCATTTTTTTATTTTAATTAGTTAATGAACTATTGTATTTTTAAAAATATAATGTACAAATGAATTAAATGAAATTACAGAGAATTAATACAGAATAAATTGCGAGCTCCATGACTCACAAACAAATGATAATACTATCCTCAGTTAATTATTCTCATCAGTTCTTGCAGCAATGGTTGCAGAGGCGCCTCTCTTGAAGTTGGATGGTGCCGGTCTAAGCCAAGCTCTTCCTCCAATCGTGTCCTTAGTCAAGAATGTTGCAGCTTCATTCTCTGATAAGCTTAGTGACCAAGCAACCCTACTTGATCTATCAGCTCCCGGACCATAACACTTGTATTCCCCATAATAGACATTACTGCAAACCATCAAATTAATAAAAAGAAACATGTTAATAAATATCCACTGCGATCATTTTGACATTAATTTTGGTAAAACGAATATTGTTTGGAATAGATAGATAGATGATATACGTGTGCTTGGCATAGTCATGCCAATCATTCCATCCTTGCGGCAGTACCAGACCGGACATGTAAGTCAGGGCATACACCACCCTAGAATAAGGACCCCACGGCCTTCCAAGCACTGCCTTACCAACACCGGTTATCTTGCAACCCAAGAAAGTGAATCCAGTGTTTTCTTCTGACGACACTCTTTTCTGAGCAGTTATGGCTCCGTTCCCCGTGGACAGAGAATGTATATGGCATCTCTGTAAATTAAGGTCATAAATATTGAAACTTATTAATGGTATATGTTGGAAATTTGAAACGAATAGCATTGAGCTTGCTACTTGGTAGCCTAAGGAGAATTAATTTACAGTTATACTCACTTCAAAGAGGGAGGCAGCATTTCCGCAGATGAAATCCGTGGCTCCTTCAATGTAACAGCTGCTGTAGTAATGATTTCCTGTGTCATCCAGGAGAGTGTCTTGGTACGATAGAATCCTGCAGCCATAAAATGCTGCTCGATTTGCTGACACTCTTAGTGCAACAGCTTTGCCGGCTGATCCATAAGTGTTCTGTAACAAATTGATCGAGGTATAAATTAGCTAATTGGGGTTTTGACAAGGATTCTTTTGAAATATAATGTGAGGCAAAACAGAATACCTCAATTGTTAGAAATCGTCCAACAAAATCAGAAGCCATCACAGTGAAAGTTGCAGATTGAAATATCTCCCCGCCATCACTCCAAGTTATTATGGTGTTAGAAGCCTTTGTGCCACTTATTGTTATGAAGGGCTTATCAGCTGGCACAACAATCTTTTCTCTGCATGTAAAATAGAAGAAAATATAAGTTCCAATTATTGGAAAAAAATAAAAAAAGGAAAAGAAAAGCCTGTAATTAACAAACAAGGAATGCAGCAAGTGGAGACCTGTAAGTTCCCGGTTTAACCCAAATGAAATACAATTTTGAGTTGTTCGAAGGAACAGAATCAATTGCGTCTTGTATCTTCTTAAAATCTCCTCGGCCAGATTGATCAACTCGAATGAGAATAGTAGTGGACATATCAATGGAGCTTGTAGCAGCAGAGCTGGTAGCCATGAATAATGAAGCAAAAACAATAATGATTGCAACAAACAGAGGGTTAACACGACTATAAATCTTCATTCTAGCAGAACCCATGTGCGCATGTGATAATCAACTTTTCCTTTCTCGATGGAGGTGAAGGAATATCAAACTTTTCAATAAACTATGGTTTAAATGAAGGATTAATGAAGCAAAGTTAAACAGAATTTGCTGATACATTAAGCTTGTAGACCTAATTATATATGGCCTGCCCAGATGAAAGTCAACTGAATTGGTGGCCTGAAGCCGATTTCTTGCAATTGAAGTTTAAAGATGGCTGTCCTAACGTAAACATGCAAGTACACTAGAAGCATTGCTAGCATATTGCGGTTGAGCGCGAGAAATAAACTATTTGAAAACTTACTCTACGCGGTACATGTAACATTATAGCTCAACCAAAGTTTAACCATCAGCTTTTAGGATACAATGAATATGTTTTAAATGAATATATGAAAATCCAGCAAATCATGTACTTCAAAACTTGGACGGAAAAATAAATTGGTCTACATATTTAGCATTAATTAGAGCATGTCATAGTGATCTTAACATAATGATTCTTCATTCTCTGGGGCTTTCAACATAAATTAAAGTTATCTGATTGAACAATCAAAATGAGCAAGGTCGCGTAACATTAACATTAGAAGAGCTCATACATAAGTCATAGGTTTGTAAATTAATATAATTTGGATAGAAGATAAGAAACAACTACGCATTTACAAAGGGGAAGAGTAAGCAAGACCAAAATTAAACTGCATAAAAAATTAGCTAGTCTTGTTGCTTGTGTTCTAAGGATGCTGATGAACCAGAGGTAAAGAGCCATAAAAATGTCAACAAGAAAATTGTAGTTTAAAGGCACATTACTTGCCCTAAGAATAAGGACAATAAAGTCCACCACTTTGGTTGGCTCGATCATATGTGGCAACATGTTAAGCGCACTTAGGTTTATTCCTAAATCTTTTCGTCAAATTGAGAAGCAATGACAGTAGGTAGAAATAAATTAGTCGAAAGAAGAATATTTTCTGGTTCAGTTTGGCTGGTAAGAAATTCTCGGAACAAGTTATGCCTTAACTAAATTAGGATCCTCTCATTATCTGAACTTTTCTGAAGTTTGAAAGATATCATGTCTCATGTTTATTATATATAATTGAGATTTAACTATCTTTTTATCGTTTATTTATTTATTTTCTGAAAACAGAATTTTATTGGACAACATTATAGCGAGTTTGCTACTTCAGCAGGAGCTGATCCCAGCCATATACGCATACATCTCAGAATGAATAGTTTTGTTAGTTAGCCAAATACATTACGGCGTCAGTTGTTCATTCCAGGCTCCGTCCTCCGTAATCAATTACCTCTGCAACTTAGGAATTTGCTGGCAAAATATTTTTCTGCATGCATCTATTTTGGCCATTATGTTATGTGTTCTACAAGATTTTCCTGAGGCATAATTGTATACTTCCTAGCCCCATAGACAAAGAAATTAAAGGAAAAGTGTCTATTGTTCAACAAAGACTGGGATTTTTTTTTTTTTTATTGGTACATAAACTTTGAATATCAATTTGAAGTCCGGACTAAAAACGATGACTATATAAAATATATATATATATATATAATTCTAGATAAAAGTTTCAAAACTCTTCATTAGTTAAGCAATTGTAAGTTGCTCCAAAGTGTTGTATCTTGTTCTGCACAAGATGATTGAAAAATCGATTAGAGCTCAATCCAGTCTTGGCTTGTGAAACAAGTCTCCTGAATCCTGAGAAAGCATTATTCCATTGTACTCCAGTCTTCTCGTGAGGTAGCTTCAGCTGTGCAATTTTCCCTTCGTTGATGGAGGTTGATTGGACTTTCAAAATTAATTGCTATCCAACTTCTTTTCGTTTATGCGGCTTCCAAATTCTTTTTTTTTTCCAAACATATGTTGATCCAATTAATAAATGTTGCGTTAGGGCATAAAGACCCTATGAACATTGTGTTTCGAAATATATTTATAATGTGTTCACTTACAGAATCAGGAATGAGAATCCAAAATCAAAATTATTAACCGTATTTACTTTAAAAAAATAAGAATGGGAATTAAAATCGCAATTATAGGGCCCACCTCAAATTAAGAATGAGGAATGGGACATTATTCCAAGAAAAAAGGATGAGAAATCAATCTCTCATTCTTTATATTGACGATTTTACCCCATTAAATTTATGATATGTCATTGTTTAAATTAAAAATAATAATAATATTTAAAAAAAACAAACAAACATGTCACTGCCAACAGCTCCCTCATTGTCGCCCTTGTGGAGCAACAACTAGTCGCTAGTCATTGTGTCACAAGCAGTAGCAGTCACAAGCAACAAACCGTCACATCATGGAAGTCGAACCACCGGCAGCTGCAACCATCACGTTCCAATATGATGATGATGATAATTATTATTATACTAATGTTATTATTAACAATAATTAATAACAATAATAATAATAATTACAGTAATTAAAATATAAAATAATTATTATGACAATAATTAACTAAGGATTTTTTAGTAATTTATAATAATCTAACTCATTTTGATTCTAATTTCAAGACAAAGTAAACATAACAATGGCGATACAGCTCATTCTGACTCTAATTCATTCTGATTTTTATTTCGTGAATGCACCATTTTAAACTATTAATTTATTTAGATCTTGTTTAATTTTGAATTTGATTTATAGTAAAATCATTTTTATATTATATTTTTTTAATTAATTATTTTGTGGATTGAATAGGAAGAAAAAGTTTTAATTTATATTATATCTGTAAAATAATAGATTAGACGTGGATTGTGTCAAACCACATTCCACAAAATTGTGAGTCGAATTTGAATTTGTGTGAATCCGCAAACACCCCCAGAAGAATAGAATTCACATTCATTAATTTCAAATTCATTGAGTCCCACAAATTCCATTCTCATTCCCCAATAAAAAAGAAGCAAATAAACAATGAAATTATTCTCATTATTCCCTTTTGATTCCCCAATACTTCACACCCTTATGATAGAGCTCAGAAGTATGCCAAGTAATGAGTCCAGTGGAGTTTAAATTCAAGTCCTCAAAATATGACGAGGACATGAATACTCTAAACGGCATTGATTCAAACAACTAAAGAACCATATTATTAGTCCAAGCATGATCTTATGAAACAATAAGTAATAGATTGAAAGGTTGCTTATTTTGCCAAAGCAAAGTTGTTTCATTGACTATATTTTAAGCTTGAAATTCATTTTAAAGAGAAGATTTTGACAATTAATCCAACGATCCTCAAAGTCCAAGGAGGGATAGAAGTAGGGATGGCAACTGGATCGCTCCATAATGGATATCTACAATATCCATCTAATTGGATCGGATAATATCCATCCAAAAATTTTTGGATCTTGAAATAGATATTTTAAAATTATATCCAGATGGATATGGATAATTATTTTTACCCAATGGATATCTGTTTAACCCAACACAAGTTTAAAAAATTTTAATTTTATAAAATAAAAAATAAAAGATATAATAAACAAACAATTGTAAAAATATTATATTAACTAGTGAAAATTTTAAATTCCTCTTATATTAAAAACTAAAATTTTCAAAATTATCCTTTAATTTTTTAACTTATTTAATACTATTAATAATTATTATTTTATTTTATTAATTTAATATTATAAATGGACCTCCACCGGAAAGTCACCGGGCCACCACCGGACCTCGCCGGGCCACCGTTGTACATCGCCGGAATGTCGCCGGAATTACCGCCAGACCTCGCCGGACCACCGTCGGCTTTGCCGGAAGGTCTCCGGACCTCCGCCGAAATTCGCCGGAAAGTTGCCGGACCGCCGTCACCGACCACCGGACCGCCATTGTATTATATATATATATATTATTACTAATATAAATAGTTTATTAGCCAAATTTGATATTGGAATTTTAACTATTTTATATTATTATTTTTATATAATAAAAATAAAATATCCATTAATATCCATGGATCTCCATAGCTATATGGATAAAATCCATATCCATGTCCAATATTAAATACTGGATATGGATATGGATAGATTTATTATGTATAATTATGGATTTGTATAATATCCATCCATAATTGGATATTTGTCATCCCTAGATAGAAGTTGTACGTCTTAGATATTGAAATACCAGAATTGAATGGCGTTCTAACCAGATACGAATAAAACCGTCAATATTTAAAAGCCTCCTCAGCTGCTAAATCACAGCCATGAATTTAGCATAGACAGCTGTTTGATGTCCAAAAGGAAAACCAAAACTATGCAGATAATTGCTAACATAATTATATAAAGGATGGAGCTATATACACTCTAAAACTTACTGTGAACACTCATATTTTTATAAAAAAATTTATTACAAAGATATCCATATCATAAATTACTATTAAGGACATTTTATTATTGTGATTTTACAAGCTTCTTATACACATATTTTGAAACAAATAGTACCAAAAACACAAGAAAATTAACATAAATTAGAATTAAGGTTATATACATACTACAATCAGCGTTATTGTCATCAAATCTTGGTAGCTTGATAACCTGCATGGTGTTCGGATTCTGAGATAAGAGTTTCATGAAATTTTGCAATAAAAGCTCAAGCTTTTCTGTCAATTCCAAGCTCAGCAACCCAATAAGCTGTTGAAAATTGATTATAAAAAAAAAGAGTTGAAAAGTCAATTTAGAAAATATCATTTGAATTCAATTTGGAGATAGTGGAGAAGTTTGACAAGCAATTGGAAGTGGTCAAAACTATTGAAATGGTGGCTATTGAATGTTGAAAAATTGGCTTGATTTTAGGCAAAATTTTGCCTATAACAAGGAAGCTCTCATTTGAAAGCTAGGTATCCCAAATCCCAGATAAGGAATCCAAGTTTTGGTGAGAAATTAAAAGAGAGAAATGTTCTTAACCATGTAGTTATATTGAAGGAGAATTTGACTCCTCAATATGGGTATTACTGGTTTGCTTTGTTAAGAGATATTTCTCAGGATTATGTATTTGGGACTTGGGTGAGATAAATTTATTTCTGAGAGTGTGGTTGTAATAAATTTCCACATAGTGAATATTTTTTTTTGGTTGTCTTTTGACAACAGCCGTGGTTTTTCTATGGATTTAAAGTTTTCCACGTAAATTTTGTGTTGTGTGATTGGTGTATTCTCCATTTAATTTTTTCTGTTAATTTATTACTTGATAAATTGGTTGGAATGATTTTGGGAGGAAGCTCAATTTCCTAACATAAGCACCTTTTTCTTCATCACTTGGGCAATTTTTTCTTGTTGTGCTTCCTACATCATCCCACAGATCTTCCCCTCTTCGATTAGTCCTCCGCGATTTGAACATGTTGCCTAGAGAGAGAAGATTTATTTTGCTTGTTTCCAGCCATAATGAGTTTTAATCAACCTCTTTCTTCTCTTCACCCTAATTTTTCTGAGGAAGAAAGAAAGAAAAAAAGAAGTTTTATTTTAAGTGTATTAATATTTCTTGAGTTTCAATTACGAATAGCAGAGTTAGGTTGTTTAACTTCAATACCTCACAAGAACAATACCTTTAGCATGGGAAGAACTATCAATTGATTTTTTTATTTGACTATAGCATTTTCATGAGTGTGTAGAGTTAGTAAAGATAATTAATTTAAAAAGAATTAAGTGAGGATTTTTTTAATATTTTAAAGAGTGTACAAAGTATAATTCATTCTTTTAAAATTAACAGATAAATGTATATAATAATAGAGTACTCAGACTAATTTTTAGAGTGCACGTATCCCCATCCCTATATAAAATGGCATCATGGACTGAGCACAGGAAAATTGTCTTTAGAGAGGCCATCAGTGTTAACTTTACGCCAAACGAAAGAAAGACTACGTGAATGAAGACTTTGACATTTAAGAGCTTGATAGGAATCAGAAGGAATGCTATGATTAGCCAAATGGCCCAAATCGCATCTTGGCACGAACCCGTCATAAGCAACAACTGAGCAATAGAATCCATCTCTATTTATATTTCTTTGTTTGTATATATCTCACCTCTATTTTTTTGCTCCCTACTCTGTCATATCCTCTCACTTTTTACACAAATTTTGATGATGGAAAGAAATTAAAATATAATATTGAATGCTTGAAATTTGTTATTATTTTACTAAATATTAAAAATTTTAATTCACATTATAATTATCTCAAGCTCAATTTATAATAAAATATTCTGATTGAACCTAATATTTTAATTCATGAAAATCTTTTTTTGTTGGTCTTTCCATTCGTAATTCGCTCTCCATCAGGTGTTCAACTAATTGTGAATTAGACCAAACCTTGAAAGGGCGAAGGACAAAAAAAAAAAAAAAGCTTTGGTGTATGTGGATTGTGGTTTATTATGAGTTTATAACTAGAAACTTATGATGTTAATATTCGCTAGCGTTTGCCAATTGGTATATTAGTGTTTATGGAAATCCGAGTATTGGAATGTGATGTTAATATAATCGTGTTGTTTTTGTTTTTTTGTTTTTCTTCGTTTTATTTTGAGCACTTAAGAAAAACTTATTTTTTACATGTTATAAATGTTTCAAAATTCCCTTTTTTTTTGGACGTTATGTCAATCTATTTAAATAAATGTTACTGTTTAATTAGTTTGACGGAAGTAAAATTAATAAAATTCTCTTCAATTGATTTGTTTTTTACCTATTAGCCTCTGCTTTATTTACTTGAACTATTAAATTTTTTTTGAAAACTTTGGAAGTTGAGGCCCGTAAACTTGGATAGGCCTACATAGGCTTAGGTCTTTTTTAATCACGGGCTTTAGACTGGGCTTGGCCTAGCTCAGCTTGGCCCATCCATTTGCCACTCCTGGTTCCATTGAATAATAAAAAAAATCACAATAAATTTACTTATTTATTTTCTTAATTACGATTTTCAGGACCTCCAAAGAGGATATTCATCAATAACGTGAAGGATAGTCACATTTTGAATCCCAAAACAATTAATTAGATGGATCTATATCAAAGCCTACATTATTATTGGGGCAAGTTTAAGGGACAAAATTTTATATATAATTTTAGACATATATTGCGAGCTTTTAGATTAAAAAATAAAATAAAAGGCTGAGATCAAATGGATTACATGACATTAGTGATAGAGCGTTTTTGTTTTTCTTTTTTTGGGATCTCTCCTCTCCTTAACCATTTTTTCATCTATTTTCTTATATTTTCATTTTTCTTTTCTCCCATGCAAATTCCCTTCAGTTTTCACCTAAAGGGAAAAAAAAAAAAACAGCTGTATCACTAAAGGAAATTTAAAGATAATGGAATTCTGTAGAGAAGTAATTCATTAACTTAAGCGCATAGAGAGGAATTTGCACAACATATGTATATATATAAATATGAAAGTTATATAAATTTAACTGAAAGTTACATACTTCAACAATCAATGGATTTGTCTTTTCTTTTTTTTTTATTTCGTCATTTCACTGGATCTTATTTTGCTTTGTGCAACAGTGCAAGTGAAAATATTTTCAACATTTGAGATTAAGAAAAATTGAAAAATGTTGAGGGGAAGGAGAGAGGAAAAAATAGATAAGGGAGTTATAAGAAAGGAGAGGTAAATAAACAATAAATGAAATTTAAAAAAAGAAAAACTTTCATGATGATGACGAGGAGAAGATATAAAGAAAACGAAATGTGGTCGCATCAATTAAGCTGTTTATTTTGTATAAATTTAAGGACTTACAATTTATATATGAAATTATGTATAAATCTACTTCTCTTGAATCTGTCCCATTATTATTATAGGAAGGATATAGTTTTTAGATAGCTTTGCTGTCAAATACTATATCTTCAATTGATCATATATATGGTTTACGAGGCAAATAGACCGTACATTAATTATCATTATTGTCCAATATATTCACTTGATAAAATAAAAATTAAAAGGTTAATTTACGTGATAGGTCATTCATTACCTCTTATGACTTTGTCCAATAACTTGATTACGTGAAGACAAATCTATATCTAAGAAATTAATTATTACTTAATTTGTCACGGTCTTATATCTTCACTTGATAAGATATGCTTTAATTAAATTTTAGGATATATATATATACACCTCTTATGCATCATGACTTTATTATGTATCTTAAATTAACCTTTCCGTATGAACCTCTTATGCATCATGACTTTATTATTTATCTTAAATTAACCTTTCCGTAAGAATTACAACACATCATCGTTCTATTTTAGAAGAAAATAGTATGTTCATTACTATATATTAGCTTGTCTTGTAATTAAATTATTGCCAAAAAGCTTTATATTATTTAATATCATCTTCTTATCTACGATTATTAGTTGATAAGTGAGCCAAGGGAACCAATGCAATTAAATTTATAGCCTTAATTCAATATCTTATTATCTACAATTGATTAATTAATTGCACCATTTGATCCTCCTTATCTATCAACCTTGCATGCATTAACTACGCGCCAATCACCCACACGTCAGCTACTTGTGTGAATGTGTGTATACGTGTGTTATGTAAATTTTAAAAATAAGAGAAAAAATTAAATAAAGAAGGTTGATTTGAGATAATCACTCTCTAGATAAGAAACACAGTCTATAGATAATAAAACTCTTCTCTACTTCTTTTCTTTCACCATCCATTTTAATACAACTAATAAGATAACTACAAAAGACCAGTTACAATAACTACCACAAACCACTACTGCAATATAACTACAACATTAAAATTACAAGAAACCGTACACAAATAATAACCGACCATTATAGTTCATAATTAGCGCACATCAACGTGTGTGTATATATACATATTCTCAAACTAGAAGCTAGCAAGAACTCACTGAAGCAACTTTTATACTTTGCATTACGGCTCACTAGAAGCTCTTAAGAATATGGAAACTCTATGCGCAGCTTTTTGAGCCAATTTCAGTTGAATATCATTGATAATTCTTATTTTAATATATGCTTTTGTGAGTAAGTTTTCTAATATATGTAAATTTTTTCGGGCAAGAATAATTGGTTGGAGGGTCTTCAATTTCTGCCATATGGCAGTATCATTGATGATGAGATTATGAATGAAAATCTTGATCTTCTTGTTATTCCTCAGTATGGGAGAAATCACGGCCACATTAGTTAAGTGTATGAAGTGTCGCTTTTTTATGTTATAATTAATTAAATAAAATGATAGTACTGTTATAAAATCTCTTAAGATATTCAAGAGATTTTATTTGTTTATTACATGTACCGTGTTTTCTTAAAAAAAAAAAAAAATAAATAATATTGTGTGTCAATGTGTTAAAAATTAATTAGGTTGATCTACATTATGCTCTCTCTTCTTGAATATTTTTCTGCAATAAGCTCCACAAATTGGTTATCTAATTCTTGTAGCTAGCATGTGAAGCATGGGTCATAATTTATTAAATGCATAATGTAAATTTATCATTTCAGCCTTTAAAATAGTCATTAAACTAGTCATGTTATTAAGTAAGTTTATATATACCAACACGCTTTTCAACCATAATCACTATAAATTTTTCAATAATGATAGAGTCACAAAAAAAAATTGTATAAATTATTGAGTATTAATTGATGTGACATGAAGAGATTGGTTGAAAAATAATAGTAATTATACTACTAATCTCCTCATGCCACATAGTTTGTACACACTTATTTACAACAACAACAACAAGAATTTTTTACCAAAATACATTCTTTATATAATTATCTTATGGTCCTCTTTCACCATAGGTGATTAGGTGTAAAAAAAACAAGAGCGTGTAACGGATGACGTGGCAGTTTTGCTATGAAAAAATTGTCATTTGAATGTGCTTGCAATGTTCGCTTTGTCTGGGGAAAACATGAAATTGTATTGCTAAAGAATAACCTGATGGATTTATGTAATGGAGAAGGATTTGAGTTTTGTGGCATGAGATTTTGGATTTGAGTTTTGTGACATTAGATTTTCTCATCTGGTTTTTGAAATATAACTTCTCAAGAGTAAACCGAGAGCTACTTGATAGTACACTGAAAAAATTAATTTATATAGAGCGTTCTTAAAAGGATCAATAGGGTTAAACAGCCACCTTTTTTTATTGAAAAAGATTAAATACGAACCAACTCAAACCCAAATCTAAAAAAAGCCCCCCAAAGTAAATTTAACCCATTCACTCCTAAATTTTTCTGGTTTGGGCAACAAAGTAAATTTAACTTTGAGCGACCACACTTGATCTCTTCAGATTTTCTCATCAACCCATATTTTTCAATTATTTTCAAAATTACCTTTATTTATAAAGCTTTTCCCATCCCAAAGTCCGGAGAAACTTGGTCCTAGAATCCACAAGTGTATACCAATTTTAAAGCGTAAAAAAGAGGAAGAACGAAAAGAAAATTATTTAAGAGGAAAAATAAATAAGAATTGTGTTTGAATTGGAGATGGAAATAACAAATACCCATTGGCAGTAGGCATGTTTGAACTGTGTATTTCGATTTTAAAATTGAATGTGAGGTTTTGGATGAATATAATGGAGTGCGGCACCAACAAGCACATAAATCAACTAACATGGGGCTGTTTATCTAACTCAACCAATGTCTTAATTCGAGGTCTGAGAATGCAGATGCGTTAAATACTTGTTGGAAAAGCTTTGCCACCCTAATGATCCTACTTGGCTGGAATATGGATTAGTTATGGTCCAATTTAATTTTCGGATACCAGATGGTTTAATATAAAAAAAAAAATGGAGTGCGGCTATTATGTCACCCAATCCCTCCCTTGTGATTTTGTGCATAAAAAACTCTACCAATCCATTAAGTGTAATATTAGCATTAAAAGTAATTCTCAAGTGAATTGATTACAGTAATTTATCAATTGACACAAAAATGATAATATGGTCATAACCACTAAAACGTAAGATTTCATCAATTAGTTTCTCATAACTGGTGTTTTACTCAAAGTCGCCCTACAACAAGCTCGTGCTAAGTAATTTCTCAATCAATTTCCTTTATTTTGTTGCTACGAAGATTTTTTTCCTAATGCACACCTACTCGTGCTGAGTAATTTCTCAATCAATTAAATAATTGTATTATTTGTGTCAAATATCATCACTTTTAACTTTAGAGCATTTCACAAAAATTAAACTTTAGAATGGTGTTATATAGATACACATTTACATTCCTTAAAAGGCATTCTTTAAGTTACACTCGAAAAGAGTGATAATGCTCATTCCCAACAAAAACTATATACTTGATTACCCTCTTCTTTGAGTTAATGAATGTTGAATTTACTATTAAAAAACCCTATTTCCTTTTTATAAATTTGAATTTTTATTGATTTTATTTTAAATAAAGAAAATTAACAATGATATACACTTGGAGTTTAGGATACTACCAGGGTATATTCAGGACTTTTTATTACCTGAACTGACTTATAATAAATGTTGGTCCATGTAAAGGAGTAAATACGATATATATACCATCAAATCACTAGATACGTATATTTAATAAAAGAATAACAACAATGCAATAATACTTGAATAATTTGATTTAATGAAAAGAAAAATAATAGGTATATATGATTTTTGAAGGAAACAGATCATGAAATTATAAAAAAAAAAAAAAAGAGAGAGCGAGGAAAAAAATAGAGAAGAAACGAAGTTGTAAAAAAAGAGAGGTAAAACAATAGAAAAAATAAAGAAAAAGAAGAACTTTGATGAGGAGGAGAGGGGATAAAGAAAATTAAAGGTCATAGCATCAATTAATGTGTTGAAATTGATATGTAATATCATCTAATCCATAAGATCTCAGCCGTTTATTTTGTTTAAATCTAAGGACTTACAATTTATATATTTGCTATTATACAAAGGATATAGTTTTTAGCTAGCTTTGCTGTCAAATATCATATCTTCAATCGTTCATATATATGGCTTACGAGATAGATAGGTCATACAATAATATCATTATTGTCCAATGCATTCACTTGATAAAATAAAAATGATGAGGTTAATGTACGTGGTAGTTCATGCACTACCTCTTATGACTTTATCCAATAACTTGATTACGTGAAGTCATATCTATATCTAAGAAAATTAATTATTACTTAAATTGTTATGGTCCCATATCTTCATTTAATAAGATATGCTTTATTTATATTTTTAGGTTATATATACGCCTCTTATATATCACGACTTCGTCCTGTATCTTAAATTAATCTTTCCGCAAGAATTACAACGTATCATCATTCCATTCTGGAAGAAAATAGTGTGTCCATTACTATGTATTAGCTTGTCTTGTAATTAAATTATTGCCGACAAACTTTATATCATTCAGTATCATCTTCTTATCTACGGTTATTAGTTTATTAGCAAGCCAAGGGAACCATGCGATTAAGTTATAGCCTCCATTCAATATCTTATCATCTACAATTGATTAATTAATTGCACCATTTGACCCTCCTTATCTATTAACATTGCATGCATTAACTACGCCCCAATCACGCGCACGTCAGTTACTTGTGTGAATGTGTGTGTGTGTGTGTGTGTGTATATACTCTCAAACCAGAAGCTAACAAGTCCAGAAGCAGCTCTTATACTTTGCATTACGGTTCACTAGAAGCTTTGAAGAATATGGAATCTCTTTGCGAAGGTTTTTTAGCCAATTTCAGTTGAATATCAGTTAAAATTCTTATTCTAATATACGCATTTATGAGTGATTTTTTAATATATGTAATTATTTTTTTCAGGTAAGAATGATTGGTTGGAGGGTCTCCAATTTCCACCATGTGGCAGTATCGTTGATGATGAAATTGTGAATGAAAGCCTTGATCTTCTTGTTCCTCCTCAATATGGAAGAAATTCCAACCACACTGGTTAAGCGCATGAAGTCTCACTTTTTTATATTATGTTTAAATAAATAAAATGATGGGTACTGCTATAAAATCTCTTGAGATATTCAAGAGATTTTATTTGTTTATTTACATGTACCGCGTTTTCTTAAAAATAAAATAAATAAATAAAATCTGTTGTGTGCCAATGTTTTAAAATTAATTATGTTGATCTATATTATGCTCTCTCTTCTCGAATCTCTTCTTGAATATTTTTCTACAATAAACTCCATGAATTGATTATCCAATTCTTGTAGCTAGCATGTGATTCGTGGATCATAATTTATTAAATGTATAATGTAAATTTATCATTTCAGCCTTTTAAATAGTCATGTTATTAAGTAAGTTTATATACCAACATGATTTTCCACCATAAATCACTATAAATTTCTCAATAATGATAGTCACAAATAATTTTATATAAATTATTGTATACAAATTGATGTAGTATGAAAAGATTGGTTGAAAAGTGATAACAATAATTTTTTTAATTATATGAATCCATGATGGTTTTATACAACCAATCTCCCCATGTCACATCAGTTTGTGCACGTTTATTTATATAAAATAGTTGTGGTTCTATTATGACTCATAATATTTTTAATTATTTTAATAAAATAATACTTTTAATCATTTTAATAAATAAGTGAAGTTAACGAAATTTTGGTCTTGGAATGTGGAAGTCTCCCATCCATATATCTGATGTTGTGCTGTAATCATCTTAGCATTACGTAGAAGGGGAAAACAGATTCAACACTAGATAATTTCAATTTTCTTTCTATTAATAAGTATTTATTAATTTTTTTAAAAAAAATTCTTTCTATTAGTCTTGTGTGCAACAAAATTCCAAATAACCCCAAAACCTTATTATTGATTTGGCTGAAAATGGTATACTCAAAACAACAACAACAATAATAATAATAAAATTGAGGAATTGCTAAGAATTATTTTACTAAACTTAATGGGATGACCTTAGTTAAAAGAGTTAAATTTTGTGATTTGGGTTAGAGTGGCTCTACTTAGCTTCCTCCTTTTATTTCACACCCTACATATCAATTTTTTTATAATTTAAACGTTTATCTCATGCATAAAAAATAATACTAATAATAATAATAATAATCTCGTGAAAACTACGAAAATGAATTCTTCATATAATTATCTTATGGTCCTTTTTCAGACTTTCACCATAGGTGATTAGGTGTAGAAAACAAAAGCACGTAACGGATGACTTGGCAGTTTCGCTATGAAAAAAATTGTCATTTGAATTTGCTTGCAATGTTGGCTTTGTTTGAGGCCAACATGAAAATATATTCCTAAAGAATAACCTGCTGGATTTGTGTAATGGAGAAGGATTTTAGTTTTGTGGCGTTAGATTTTCTCATCTGGGTTTTGAAATATAACTTCTCAAGAGTAAACTGGGAACCACTTGATGATACATTGTAAAATTAAGTTAAACAGTACGATCTTAAAAATGGGGTTGATTGTATAAAAAAATAGTGTTAAACAGCCCTATCTTTTTATTAAAAAAGATTAAATACAATAACGACTGCAAAAGTAAATTTAACTAAGCATGACAATGGATACCGCCCGCAGTAGGTTGTCATTACCAAATCTAAATTTACATAAAATTTAAATTACCAAACCCACCCACAACCCGCTACAGGTTTTATTTTTTTAAGAAAATTCATCCTCTGAGGGTTTTGACAATTACCAAATCCGCAACGGTATTTGGCAGATTTTTTACGGGTTTCCACATTTAAAATCACAAATGTTCAATATATAAATGTATAATAATAATATAAATTTCACATAACATACTCAATTCTAAATTTAACCAATATAAATGGAAAATTAAAATTTCAACGTCAATCCAACTCAAATTCTCAAATTTTTACACAAATTCATAAAAAATCATAAACTAGTATTTAAAAATAACAATTATCATTTCATATTATCATTCAACACAAGCTCCAAAAGAACTCTTCATTTCATTCACCACCATTAGCACCCATCCAACACAATTCCTACAATAATAATTAAAATGAATGTTTTCTAAAGAATAATACTTTTTAAATACAAATCCAAAGAACAAAATTATAATAATGAAATAATCCATACATTAATTTAAAGAATAATAGTCCATACAAAATTATAATAAGTATATAATAATTCATGCATTAAATTAAGAGTAATGATACAGCCACAAACTCTTGTACAAACTTATTTTGTACAAACTGATGTGGCATGATAAGATTGGTTGAATTAAATATCACTTGGCCCACATGATTTGTTTTTATTAATTTATATTTTCATTCAACCAATGAATTAATGTCACGTCAGTTTGTACAAAATAAGTTTGTACAAGAGTTTGTGGCTGTATCATTACTCTTAAATTAAAGCCTGTTAGGACTTACACACATTGCAACTTGCATACACATTTGCACTTTACATTATTTACTTTATATATTTTTAGATTTAAATATTTTTCAATTAAAATGAAATTAAAGATACTTTTTTAAAAAAAGTTGAGCGTTAGCAGATATCTATGCAAGTATATACTGGATATTTGACTAATATTAAATCCACCGGCAACCTAGTATGGGTTTCAATTTATAATAACAAACTCGTCCGCAACCTACAAAATTATCCACAGCGGACAGGTTTTGGCGGGTTTGCCAGCTTGCGGTTATCATTGCCATCTCTAAATATAACCTATTAACTCTTTGTTTCTAAATTTTTGTGGTTTGGGCAACATATTAAATTTGACTTTTTCTAAATTTTTGTGGTTTGGGCAACAAAGTAAATTTAACTTTGAGTAGTCATTTATGATCTCTTTAAATTATCTCATCAACACCCAATTTTTCAATTGTTTTCAAAATTACTTTATAAAGTATTTCTTATTTCAACGTCTAGAGAAACTTGGTCCCAGAATTATAAAGTGTAGACCAATTTTAAAGCTTAAAAGGGGGGAATGAAAAGAAAATTATTTAAGGGGAAAAATAAATAAGAATTGTGTTTGGATTGGAGATGAAAATAACGAATACCCTATGGCAGTTGGCATATTTGAACTATGTAATTCGATTTCAAAATTGAATGTGAGATTCTGGATGAGGGTAATTTTCAGTTTCATTCCCATGAGATTTGGGATCCCTTCACTTGAATAGATTGTATAAGGGTATCGCTACTCTGCACCCCTACCGTTAGTATAAATTCTAGTTGACTGCTTATTGATTGAATAAATGACTAAAATACCCTTGCGTCAGCAATATGCAAACAATATTTTAGACATGTACTGGCACTAGATCATTAACGAATTTGACGCCAAATCATAATAAAATGCTCAATTGTTAAAAAAAATTAAAGCTATTACTAAAATTAGTTTAAGACAAAAAAAGGCTATATTTGACGATTAAGTAGGTTATATAAAATTTAAATAGAATTCAAATTTTAGTATTGGATTTATTGAGGGAAGTAGTGTGGTTAGTCTATTTATTTGTCAAATGCAATTATAAATCAAAAAGACATAAATATAAAGAGCCCTCAACATCTCAGTTGAACAAAATTAGTCTACCGACAAATATGAGAAAGCACTTTTCATAGGACAATTAAAAGAGGCTGATGAACACTAAAATCAAGTAAAATGAAACTAACTTCTCTGACAAATGTGATGTAGTCTTCAACCAAATGTTGCTATAAGGAAAACCTTATAAATATTCATGATCTTGGACGCAAATGTTGCAAAAATTTATCACTAGGCGTACCGTTAGAGAGGTTATTTGGTTCATCACAAAAGCAAAATACACCACTTCAAGTAAATTTGTATTACAAATAGTGAACTTCTAATTCAGTAAATGAAGCATTAATAAGATCAAGAGGAGTTGTTTTTTTGACAAAAGAAACATTCAAACTCAAAAAAGAGAGATCACGCCCATAAAAGGAAAATTTCAAGCCAGTAAAGTTCAATTATTATGCTGTCGATTGGTGGTCACACGGTACTTGCCAGTAGTAGATTGTCTCATGATAATCTCTAGAAAGATTAAGTACCTCAAGGTGAAATTTGGCTTTATTTCCAAGATGCATCTTATGTTCCTACAAAAACATAATAAACGAAGATGTGAATAAAGAATACAAAATAAAGCTAGAGAGCATATTCTTATCCTTGGAGAAAACTAAGAAGCTAGGCGTAGACAACTCAGAGAATAGTCACTATAGCTACTTTTGAAGTGCCACTGCCATTCGCTTTTTAACAATTTTGAATACTTTTTTTTTTTGAAAAGCGATTTCCATTAAACTAAAGAAGAAAAGAGATACATCACTTGTGAAGGGTATGACCCTTTCCACACAACATTCTCGCACTTCTCTAAAGCTAGTTTAGCTAAAGAGTGGGCAATAACATTACAAGATCTAGTCGTGTATTTAAAGCTAACACGTTCAAAGCTTTCCGTTAGATTCTGAATTTCTGACACAACCCAATAGATCTCTGATCTGCTGCCCTGCTTGTTGTTAACTAAATTGACCACACCTTGAGAATCTGATTCCATGATGACAGCTTTCATGTTGGCCTCTCTCGCCACTAACATACCCCATTCCATGGCTTCTGCTTCTGCATAAGAAACATCTCCATGAAACTTAGCAACCTTGATAGCAGCTGCTGTAACATGCCCCAAAACATTTCTGATTACTGCCCCCAGCCCTACATGTTCTTTTCAAAGCAAATGGCTGCATCAGTGTTTACTTTTACAAAACCAGCTTGAGGGGGATTCCATTTCTGGGGGGGTGCTTTCTGCTCTGTTTCACTGCAGGCCTCATCTGGAGAATGCACCCTCTTATAAGCAGCAATCAAAGCTTCAGCTTTAGCTACCATGATCTGGGGGGTTTCCCTTTTCCCTTTGAAGATCATCTGATTTCTAGCATTCCATTTAACCCAAAAAATTGTTACCAACAGCTCCAGGTCGTCTCTGTTTCTCATCCTTTTCATAGCATGAAGTATGCTTAGAATATCTTGACTGTGAGCTGCACGAATGTCATCATCAAAATGGATTAGCTTCCACACCTTCTCAGCCGATTTGCAGGCTACTAGAGCATGAAAGACATTTTCTGTTCCCATTTTACAGACTTGGCAAGTGGGATCCTGGATTATTTTTTTCCTCCACAGATTCTCAGCTGATGGGAGTTGGTTTTTGGCTGCCCTCCAAGCAAAAATTCTGATCTTTTGAGGCAAAGCAAGGGACCAAATAATATTCCACTCATTTTTAGAAACTACTGAGCTTGAAGCCATGGCTGGAAATTTCATTTGGAGAGCTGTCTAGTATCCACTTCTAACCGAGAATTGGCCATTTTTTCCATAATGCCAAATCAACTCATCCTCCCTTGGACTTCGAGGCAGGGGAATCTTAGCAATTAAATCAGCATCCATTTGGTCAAAATGCTTATAAATCCTTTTTTCATCCCAGCAGTTTGCTTCAGTTATTAATTCCGAGACCATAGCATCAAGGGATAAAGATGGCTTAACTATTGGCTGGAAAGTTGAAGCCCGTGGGATCCAATTAGCCTTATGAACATGAATTTTCTGACCATTGCCAACTCTCCACCTAGAGCCCACACAAATAATTTTCCTCCCCCACAGAAGACTTCTCCAAATATATGAGGGGTTTGAGCCGAGTTTAGCAGCCAAGAAATTTTTTGACTGGAAATATTTAGCTTGCAGGACCCTTGCCACCAGCGAATCTGGACATTGCTGAATCCTCCAGCCTTGCTTTGCTAGAAGAGCTCGGTTAAAACTTGAGAAGTCACGAAATCCCATCCCTCCTAAACACTTGGCTTGGCTCAGTTTTTCCCACTTCGCCCAGTGAATACTCCACCCTTCCCTCTTGGAGCCCTACCAAAACTTTGCCACCATCTTTTGAATATCATCACAAACACCCCCTGGAATTTTAAAGACGCTCATTGCGTAGGCTGAGATAGCTTGAACAGCCGCTTTGATTAAGACTTCTTTCCCTCCGCAAGAAAAGAATTTATGCTGCCAGCTTGAAAGCTTATTAGCAACCTTCAGCTTGATGTCATTGAAAAAGCTGCTTCTCTTTCTCCCAATCATCGATGGCAAGCCTAGATATTTCTCATGTCTCGACACAATATTGAGCTGAAATAGATTCCCAATAGCCTCAGCTTGATCTTACTGTACATTGCCACTGATAAAAAGGGAAGATTTCTCGAAGTTAAAAATTTGGCCAAAAGCTGTGGAGTAACACTCAAGGATCATCTTCAAGTTGTGACAGTCGGCCATGGAGGCTCTACTGAAGACCAGGCTGTCATCAGCAAAAAGGAGGTGCGAAATCTTTAGATTGCTTCCAAAAGATAGCCCATGAATGAGCTGTTGTTGCTCAGCTTGCTGCAGCAAAGATGAAAAGGCCTCTGCACATGTAATAAACAAATATGGGGAGAGGGGGCATCCTTGACGTAAGCCCCTTTGAGGTTTAATTAAGCCTTTCACTGCACTATTTATTAACACTGAAAATGAAACCGAACTAATGCACCTCATAATCAAGCTAATCCATTGCTGCGAGAAGCCTAATTTTTCCAAAGTTTGCTCTAAGAAATTCCATTCCAATCTATCATAAGCTTTACTAACATCAAGCTTTAAGGCAATTAATCCATTTCGCTTGCTTTTACAGTGCCTAATTTTGTGCAAACATTCATAGCCAACTATTATATTGTCAGTGATCAGCCTATTGGGAATGAAGCCACTTTGCGACGGAGAGATGATTTTGTGCAAAACTTGCTTAAATCTATTAGCAACTGTTTTAGCAACAATTCTATAGCTGACATTGCACAAACTAATAGGCCTAAAATCTGTCACTTTCCTAGGCTTTCCGATTTTTGGTATCAAAGCAATGTAAGTGTGGTTTAGAGGGCCTATGGTACCTTGAGAATTAAGGATATGCAGACAACTGGTGAGCACTCCCTCCTTGACCGTATGCCAATGCTTTTGGTAAAACACGGCTGGCAAACCATCCAGCCCCGGAGCCTTTGTTGGGCACATTTGGCTCAGCGCTTCCAACACTTCCTCGGCTGTAAAAGGTGCCCCCAAACTTTCATTCATACTGGCTGAAACTCTTGGAGTTATTCCTTCCAAAGCTGCTGCAATTTGATCTTGGCTCGGCTGGGTTGATGTAAAAAGCTTGGTGAAATAGTTGCAAAACTCATGCTCTACTTTGATTGGCTCCTCAATCCATCTCTCGAAATTGTCTTCAATCCCCCAAATTCTGTTTTTTTTTCTTCTTGCCGTCGCTTTGCCATGAAAAAATTTTGTGTTTTTGTCCCCCTCCTTGAGCCAATTTGCTCTTGAACGTTGCTTCTAGTAGATTTCTTCATCCATGAGAATATTTTGAATTTGCTTCTCCATCTTCCGAATTTCCTCACCATCTACAAATTGCACCCTTCTTTGTTTTAACTCCCTCAGCTGGAACCTTAGCTTCTCCAATTTTCTGTCACGCTTTCTAAATTCCCTCTTGCTCCACCCCAACAGCCTACCCATCGAAGTTTTTGTTGCTTGTTGAAAGGATTGGGCTGAATTTTCACTGCTCCAGTTTCTATACAGCCCTCATTCCTCCTTAATTATCTCTTTGCATCTGTCATACGAGCTCCACATATCCTCATAATGGATTCGCGAGGAATGTCTACCCTTTTGGATCATACCCTCCCTTCTCTCTTGAACAACCATCAGCACGGGACAATGATCCGAAGTCCAGGAGTCCAGATTACCTGCTGCACAGTCCACAAATCTGTCACTCCAAGCTTTAGAGCAAACAAATATGTCCAACCTTTCTTCCACAAAACCCTCCCCATATCTTCCATTATTCCAAGTAAAAGCATACCCCCGAAACCCGACATCCTTTAAGCCACAATCTCTCAAGACTTCTCTAAACTCATTAATTAAATTCACATTTCTGTCATTGCCGCCCCTCTTCTCATCCGGATGTAAAATTTCGTTAAAGTCTCCACAACACAACCAAGGACTAGAAGATAAAACCGCCAGCCACCTGAGGAGCGTCCAAGTGTGCTTTTTCTGGCTTATTTCCGGATGCCCGTACACTCCTGTAATTCACATTTGATTCCCATTTCGCATTTGAGTTTCGGCATCAATGTGGTGTTGGCTGTATGATTTGATTTGCACCTCAATATCTGACTTCCAGAGCATTGCTATTCCGCCTCCTCTTCCATTACCGTTTACCGCAAGGCAATTCTCAAAGCTCAGCTTACTTGCAATTACATTCATTTGCATGGTTGATACCTTTGTTTCACACAAAAACACCAGCTGAGCACCATGCAACTGGAGGATTTTTCGTAAGGCTTGAAATGCTCGGGGATTCCCCAAACCCTGAACATTCCAGCTGAGGATATTCATGGTTTTCGGCGGGGCTGGCCACCAGCCTCCGCCGATATCTCCATGTTGTTTGCTTCCATAACTACCATCTCTTCTAGCATCAGCGGTTCCCACCCCAGCTGAAGGCTTGCTGTTGAAGAACCATGCATCAGATTTTTTGTCTCGAGCTTGTTTGAGCTAGAGAGTTTTGTTTTTTTCCTTGGGCTTTGCCCGAGTTTTTTCCCCTTTGGCCTTTTCCGAGTTTGTACCTCCATTTCTTCCCCCCCTTTACTTAGCTCGCTAATTAATCTCTTCTACTTCTTCTTATTGGGCTGTAGCTGAGAGACTTCCGGCCCATCATTTTTTCCAGCTTCCTTTTCATGACTTATTTGCATTTTTTCACTCTCTTTTAGGATACCGTTTCCCGCTTGTGTGCCCATTTTCCTTGGGACTGTTGCATTGCCACTTTTCTCAGCTTGCTTGTGGCCGTCATTTTGTTCTTTGTCCGCTGACTGTGTCCCTCCTTGCATTAATTGTTGCTCAGTTACTCCTCCTATCACATCATTCTTAGCATGCTCCATGGTTTGCCCCATTTCCTTCTCACTTTGCACCGACCCGTTTGCCTCTATCGGGTTTTCTTTGTTTTACCCTTTCTGCTGCTGGAAGCTGTGATTTTCTGAGCTTGTTGATTTTTCATCCGATTTTCCAGCCCCATAGTTCCACATTCCCTTGTTCTGATTCCTCTTTGTGAAGCCCCCTACCGTAATCGCTTTCATCTAGCTCCCATATGGTAAATCTTCTCTTGGTTGGTCTTGGTATTTGCCACACTCTTTGTATTGATGTCCTATGATGCCGCAACAATAACAAAAATCCGGCAAACGTTCATAGACCACTGGCATTGGGATATCAGTTTCACCTTCTCGTTTTAGAAATAGTATCCTCTCTAGCGACAGTGTTATATTAATTGAAACTCTTATTCTGGCATATTCCCAAATACAATCTCCATTATCATCAGTTTGGACCTCTTCAACTGATCCTAGCTTCTCACCCAGCTCCCGGAGAAAATCTTTATCCATACACGCTAGTGGAACATTACGAATCTACACCCAAAAGGATGTATGAGTAAAGGATTGTTTTGCGACTTCCCCAATCCCCCTTGGCTCAGCGAGTACAATCAATGCCCTGTCGAAGTGCCATGGTCCCCCTTTTAGCACTCTTTTCTTGTCTGCTTCCTCAGCAAATTTAAACATGAAGATGTTGTTTCCCACACTTTCGATTTGGACTTCTTTGAAGGTCCTCCACACCTGCTGTAACGCAGCCTTTAGACCCTCTTTATTTACTCCCTTCGTGAGCATTACTTTACCCACTAAGCAGCCTTCCATCATTAGTTCTTTCTTTTTTTCCAAATTCACCTCCAGTGTTATTTTGGCTTTGTCTTCCTCTCTGATATTTATTGCTTGACACTTGCGAATTAGCTCTTCAGTGTCCATGGTAAATAACGCTTTACACTACCTTTGGCTCTTCGAAACTTTCTCCACCAGCACACCAATCCCAACAGCTTGCTGGTTTGGATTACTTTCCACTCACTAGGAGTGACCACATGAGTCCTTACGACCCCTTAATATTTCCATTCAAGCCTCTCTAAAGAGAGAGAGCTATTCGAAGGAAAAACCCATCAAGACATAACAATTTTGAATACTTACTTCTATAAAAAGGCATGTTAACCACAAGCAATACTGACGAGACTGGGATACTAACATCCTAACTAGATATCTAAAATTTTGAATAAATCTACCTCATGCATGTTATCAGCCTGATATAAAGTCAAATAAAGACATGATTAACTTGTTGGGTTTTGCTTTACTCTTTTTTCTTCTATTTGGGCATTTTTTGTAGTGCTTAGTAAAGAAGTAGGTACCCAAATTGAGATCAAAAGGTAAAAGATTGTTCATTTAAGTATGCAGCAACTATGCTCAGCTATACAGGACAAAGGATAAAAGTTGGCATGAATCAGAGGAGGATGGATGTAGGCAGCTTAAGTAAAGACAATATAAGTACTAGTTTTACTTAATTTAGTATATAAAAATAAAACTCAATCTCCAAATCCCAGCAATAACTAACGTTACTAAGCTTAGCACTCTGCACAGTGATCAACTACTCACAAAAAGAGAACATCTGGTGTATAATTTATAAGCTAAAATAAATCCAAACAACTCTAGACTCAAACGATGAATATACCCTTCATAGTGACTACTTAGTCAACCTAACAACTCACTCAAGCACCATTTATAAACAAAACTTAATTGTCATGTATTCAATAGCAGCATTGTCATCTTCAAAATGAAAGCAAAAATCATTTTTAAAGACAATTTAAACATTAGTTCTACTTCATTAAGTTTAT